>NC_134680.1:885000-1132500 GCF_024713945.1 Dermatophagoides farinae | reverse complement strand
CCACCGTAAGGTGTTGCCACCTTTGGTCTTGGTCTAATAAATGCACTCCACCACGAGGATGAAGCTTTTCGGCATGTATTAGCTCTAGAATTACCACAGTTATCCATGTAATTGGTCAACATCCAATGAATCATAACTGATTTAATGAGCCATTCGCGGTTTCACCTTAATACGGTATGTACTTAGACATGCATGGCTTAATCTTTGAGACAAGCATATGACTACTGGCAGGATCAACCAGGTAGCAGCAAATGTTATAGACTTGCTTCATACTCATGTAATTGTTGGTGACAATTAACCAGAATATTCAGCTGTCAAACATTGCTTGTGTTGTTGCAATAACAACACGACATGACGATTGCTTCGCACATCACTGTTTAGGTGGAAAGCTTAGCATACATCGATCATGCCACAAATCGTACAAAGTACGATCAAAACCCGTAATCTTTCGATTTCAGGCATTTTCATCAATCTTCTTCAGCTTGTTGCAATGAACGACTGGCTGTTCCACTATTTAATCCGTACATTTAAGCACGAAAAGCGAAAACAAGCCAAGTTCTGGATCCATCCAAAACGACCACGTAACCACGAATCCAATATGCGACCATCGAGCAGCTCCAAGTTGACGGGTATCTTCAGCAGTTGAGCATTTCAGTCCATACCTTAAAAATTAAGGGGAGACCCAGAAATGCACGGCGCTGATTTGAGATCTAATACCATATTAATGCCATTAGAATATGGGATCAGAACCTCAAACGCCAAGACTCAAGCGAAAAACCGAAGCTTCTCGCTCAAGCCCTACGCATTGAAGCGCGTTAACCATTTGAATGTGAGAGACACCACGATTTCTCCGGTTAAGGGTACTACTGTGATAAGGCAAGCGTCAAAATGGAGAAAGCGCTTCGCCAAGCCGAAAACTCAAATTGCAACTGCAGCACTGACACAGCGCTAACAAGTTACAATCCTCGCTTGTATCAACTTTGTCAAATCGTCGATTTCTTTCGAACGATCGTCTCGCCACAAATATATCAAACCTTGACCACGATTCATAGTATAAGTAAAATGAGCATTGCATCAACTACGAAACACGGGATATTTAGTAGCAGTATATATTTATTCGTAAAAAAGTTGAGAGAAGTAGCAAAATCCAATGATACGAGAAAGATACACACATATAAAAGTAAAAAAAGGCAGGTTACAGTGCCATTCGCGTAAGGATACATGAGTATTATTACATTGTAGACATGCGCGTTCGTTTTCAAGTCAGGAAAATTCTTGTACAGTTTTACGTTCTTTTAACATGAATAAATTGCAGCAAAACTTTTCGGACGCTTGAAGAACTTTGCCATTTTTCGAAATCCATCCATAGTAATCCATAGTAATCATTTTATCATTTCATTTTATTGTATTCAATGGTATTCTCAAACACTTTTCTGCATATTGAATTAGCTTTGAAATTTTTTAGTTTTCCAAACCAAGTTGTTCATGATTTAACCACCATTTACGAAACTTTATTAAATTATTATTCACGTCAACACTACCAATTCAAAGTGAATTAATTCAAAGTACAAAAATCAAAGATTGAAAACCAGGACCATTTGCTACTTGGTTGACAAATTTAATTTAGAAATTCAAAACAATGATGACCAAATTCACAATTTCTTAGCTCAATTTTTATTAATAAAATGAAACAAGCGTCATAATGAATTAGATTGTTTGCCATTTATTGACATGTATCGTGATGGCAATGTGTAGCATTTCAACATTTCATCAATTATTTCGAATCAATGATAGCGCCATCTAAAAACGATTGTATGCAATTATATTTCATATGTTCTCATTGAATCATATGAGAATCAAATTCGAGTTTTCAAAAAATCAATTTTATTAATCAATTAAATTTGAAAAAAGAAATCAATTGTTTAAATTGTTGGTGTATTGACAGAGATATCTTCATTAATCGTTTCAACATATTCATTTGGATTGGGAAATGAATCCATCGAAATATTCAATTCCAATTGACGTTTTTTCGTATGCGGCAGCTTAAAATGTCGAATACGTATGTGTGTGATCAGATTGGATTTCTGTTCGCAAGCATAACTACAATCGGAAACGTTTAAAATTTAAATGTACACGAACATGATTCTTCAAGGAACTATTATCGACAAATGTTTTTCCGCAATCTGGCCACGAACATTGATAGGAACGAATGTTTTGATGTAAACGCAAATGTATTGGGTAATAAGTGAACGATACATAACGATCACAGCCAGTGAATTGACATTTTTTACGCTTATGTTTCGATTGTCTATGTGTGAATAATTCATGGCGATATGTAGTGGAAAAATCACATCCTTCATGATCGCAACGATAATCACCAGTATCATGTAATAGATAGTTGTGTTTCCTTATGGCTTCAGCGTTTCGAAATTTTTTATTGCATGATTTGCATGTCAGATATTCATCTACATGTTCCATCCTCATATGTCGATTCAGTTTATTCCTGTGTGTGTGTGAATGAATGGATGAATAAAAATGAATAAAAATGAAAAAAAAAATGAAAAAAATGTAAAAACAGTCATAATACACATACTCGTCTTGGAATAATAATGCACATTTTTCATTTGAACATTGGAAAATTTTATGAAATTGTTTCAAATGTTTTTGCAAATCAAAGATGAATTGAAATTGTTCAGTACAATTTTTCTGCAAACATTTATGTTGTTTACCATTATGTACAATTTGTTCATGTTTGTTAACTTTATCCTTTGATGTACTACGATATCGACATCCATACGAACAGATGTATTTTAGTGATAAACCGAAATCCACTTCTGAATCATCGGAAAAATAGCAAATTATCGGATATCTTGTAGTAGTTGATCGTAAAGTGAGAAAAAATTACGAAGATAAGTGGGATAAAACAAATTGCAATCCATAGTAACAATCATTTAGTTGCTACATAGTGAAATCTGGATGGCTACAATCGTGTTTAACTTCGAAATATAATATTGCCGCGATACACACACACACATACTTTCCTAACAGACGATATAAGATTTATAAAAGAAATAATACATGTGTAATATATTCATTACAATTCTGTTTGCGTTTTATCGTCAGAAAATTATCAACACATTTTAGCCACAGATAATATGATCAAACCATGTACAAGATTTTCCGAACGATAAAAAAACTTTATCATAAATACGAAAAAAAAAATTCATTCATTCATATTCAATTACTTCTGTACATTTTGAATAAAATGATCATTCAATAAATTTGAAATAAAAACTTGAAAAATATTTAATTTTTAATAATGATGATGATTATAATAATATAATAAAGAGGCAAATCAAAAAAAAAAAAAAAAGAAATTATTCGACCAATTGAACCGAATCTTTTGAGCTTATAAACATTGTGACAAACGTTCGATTTGATTGATCATGTCGATATGAACTTCGATATCTATAATATCCAAACATTATTCCAATCAATAAAAATATCGGTATCATAATGCCTGCCACTATTGAACCAACTATTAAATAAAAAGATTATGAAAAAAAAATTCTAATGATGATGAATGTTTCATGTTTTATTACTTACCACCATGATGATGAGAATTATGAATATATGGTGGATTTTCTGTTGTAATTGGACCCATTGTTGGTGGTGGTCTTGTCGGCATTCTCTGATGAATACATTCAATACCATAGCTTAGGTCATCAATTGCTGTACGTGTTTTTACATAATTCAATATACCACGTATGATAAATTGAAATGGCCGTTTAGATTTATGCAATACAACTTGTTTGTTCCAACGTTGTTGCCGATCATAACGACCACGTATGAATAATTTCGATATTAATGGAGAGGTAACATTTTTCATATTATCATCTAATTCCTGTACATATACTTCTAAACGTTCCATAGAAATGTTATCAATATCAGAGTGCATATACCAAAAGAAACGAAAATGACAATTGGAATTCAAATTTTTGGTTCGAAATATGGGTGTATAAAAATCGGCATGAATCAATGGTTGATCCCAAGCAGGTTTCGGTACTAATAGAAAATAATTTCCATATGCAGTTCGTCTACACATAAGTAAACCAAAAATAATTAATCAGAACATCATCATCATCATTAACATTAATTCAATTTATTTATACTTACACAGTATTATCAATCAATGGTTCATAGCCAATTTGTCGATCAGATCGATGTTCGATTCCATTTGATAATTTCCAGAAAACACGTGTTTGATTATTGTTAGTTGTAGTGAGATCACATTCGATAAATGAATCAAATGAACATAAATGATAACGATAACAATTTCGTTCATCATCCATATCGCCACAATCATTAACATTATCACAGATATCATCCATTGTAATACATATTCGTGTTCGATTACAAAGTATTCCTTGATTAGGACATATATGATTTGCTGGTAATGGTTTTGGCCTTGAACAATTTACAAATTTTATATTATCCAAAGCAAACACAGTGGTCGATGGATTGATTCGTTGTTGATAGGCATCAAATTCAATGAAAAATGGCGTTAAAACTTGACCAACCATCGCTATTGCTCGACGCCAACCACCTTGAGCTTCATTTGTCAATGTATAGAATGTAGCCAATTCGGATGGTTCATGGCTAAAACTTATTTTCAGATAATAATCTGCCAGCGTATGTAGATAAAAATCAAAATGAAGTTCACATGTTTTAAATGATTCTCTCATATATAATCGTGGTGTTTGATAATTGCTGGCCATTTCGGAATGACCTTCCGGTGATTCTAACGGTCCATGTGGTCGCATTATAACAAAATGGCCATCCGTTTTAGCTGAACCATCCATTTTTGGCGCCTGAGAATTAATCAATTGTAATTCATTCACTTTTACACGTTGCCATGGTAGATTTATTCCTTCGATTTTTGCCGTATTCATCCATCCACACATATCGAATTCGAAATTACAATCACCACAATTCCAATTCATCCAAACCGCTTGGACAATCATTGATGAAATTACAGATTCGATCAGCATCGATTGTTATACCATTTTCACAAAGTAATCCTTTGTTATCGCATTGACCTTCACTAATCATAATGTCATCGATAGCAACAGATGACATTTGATTTGAACCTAATGTTCCTTCGATCAATATCTGAATTTCATGTGTGCCGACAAGAATCGATTCATTCAGTGTATATAATATTCGTGTCCAATCAAGTTGTTGAACATTTTTCATTTCAAATGCCAAAATTGTTCGATTTGAATCCATCCATTTTGGTCCATAACGTATGATTGATATAGCAAGTCGAGCATCATAACTATTGATTACTGTCCATATTTGCAAACACCATGGAACATTTTCATGTAGAATTTTTCTTGCACCAGAAACAATTTTTGCATGTAATTGGTCACTATGTTTACCAGCACGATAATCAGTCAGAAATAGATAACCACCACCATTACCTTGAATAGTATGATCATATGTTGGTCCTGGCCATTCAAGATCGATTGCAGGTGTTTGAAATACTTCAAAATGATAATTGACATCTGAATCAGGATATGTTGTATATGTACAATAACGGCCCGAATTAAAATCACAATCAATAGGTGCAGTACATGGATTCGATAGTATGGTAATATCATCCAATGCAATGAAACCATCCTGATGAGATTCTTTAGACATATAGAATATCAATTTCGAAACAAAATCTACACCGACATTAAATTCTTCAATAGTCCAGAATGATTTTGGATATTGTTGATGCCAAATTGGTGGTGAGAATCGCCAATCACCACGTAATGGCATATTATTTGGTAAAAGATAGATTAGAAAATATGGTTCACCACGAGATTGATAAGCAAAACGAACACAAAATTTGTAGCCACCATATTGTTGTGGTAATTGACGCATTTGTAATGTATCAACATAATATTCAGCTGTATTGATATCATTATTTGATGGAGAATTTTTAAAAGAAAATAATAACCATTCGATGTGTATGTTGTATGATCGATAGCAGGTACATCGGTAAAATGGTCCTTTTCATTTGGATAAATACGGCAAGCCATTTTAGTTGAATTCAATGGTTGTAATTGTTCAATTTCTAAATCTTCAATTCCTTTGGTGAATGTATAGACATAATCATGATAATGGCCACAATATTTTGGTCGTACTGTAATATCATCGATAGCAAATATTGAGAAAAATTTCTTTGATGATGGTCGATAAGTAATTTGAATATTCATATTCAATACATGATTTTTCGGAATATATGGTAAATCAATTTTAATCAATTGCCAACGACGTGTTTCCATTGTCGAACCATATCTGCCGGCAAGTTTAAAATGTGTAATTTGACCTAAATTTACCAATTGATAAAAATCAAGATAAAATGGATCTTCACCATCATTGTAATACCATAGTAATAGACAACGATATTTGTCATTTGGGAATGAAGGCGAACGTAATACATATTCCTTATCATTAGTGGCCGATGGATCGATGAAAAAAAGATAATGACCATAGCTTGATGTATAGGTATGATCTTTTTGTGGGGCGTAAACATTACGCATCATTTCATAACGGAATGATGTTATATTCCAAGCATCGGATGAATAGGTCCAACTACAATTACGTTCGAAATTACAATCGGCAATTTTGTCACTATCAGGAATCTGTGTTGTTGGATTTGAAACCGTTGTTATTGTTGATGATGTTGGATTTGGACATGATCCTTGTTGAATGCTAATATCATCGATACCAATATCACTATAAATACGTAGAACATTCGATACGACAATATGGAATGAATAAACATTTGGTACATTATTGAATGTTTGTTCAAATAAAGTCCATTCCAAAGTATATGTTGCATTCAATGGATATTCTGCAATTACTTCACCATTTTCAAGATTCCACATTTGAATTTTTATAGCAATGATACCGAATTTTGCCGATAAACTTGTTGCAAAATAATACAATTGTAAACAAATTGTTGATGATTGTTTTCTTTGCATATATGGACTAATCAATGTGACGGTTTTGTTTATTCGGGAATGCATTTGAACAGGTAATGCAAGATAATTACCAAGACGAGATTGTAATGTATGATCAAAAGACATTCCATCTTTTCGTGCAAAACGATTCGTTGGTTGAATTCGAACCCAGAAAATTGAACTTGTATCATATAATGCCAATTGATTATGCCATCCACACATGTTGTATTCAAAATCACATGAACCTTGTTCCGTGCATCGATCTGGTCTTAGAATGAAATCATCCAAAAGAATTTCCGTTTGTTGATCACCACGTTCAACACGAACAATTAATGAATCTGTTTTAGTGGCCAGAAAATCTATGCTCATCAATGACCATATATTTAATGATTTTTGATTCCAAGCTTCAGTGATTGTTATATTCTTTAATTTTTGAATAAAATTTCCACGAAAAACTTCTACTGAAATTGTACTTTTTTGATCAATTGGTGGTGGAGAGACATGGAAATAATAATAAAGATTGAAACAAAATTCTCTCACATCTTGATTGTTGGTAATGAAAAATGGAACATTTGCCATTCGTTTATAAAGTGAAACTTTTGATCCAACATTTTGTGTTTTATCCGTAAGATAATGTCCATACAATGTTTCGGTGGTATGATCACGTATTATGCTGCCACCAGTACGTTTTAGTTGATCTTTTGGGCTTACATCCCAATCACAATCATTTGTTTCAAAATCACAATATTCATAATTTAAAATTGGACATTCTTTATCCAACAATTGTATATCATCAATACCGACAATTGTTGTCAATGATACATCGGCTTCTAAAAATATTAGAAATTCTGAATCTATTTCAAATTCAACATTTGCCTGTTGCCAGTATCGAATTTTAGGTAATGTTCGCTTCCAAATTGTTAGATTCCAACGTTCTTGAATATTGTGAATAAATATACGAAATGTTGATTGTTGTATGCCAAAAAAATAATACCAAAATATCAGACAAAATTTTTCTTTACCATTCGTTTTAATTGGTCCTGAACTACGTATTTGATTTTTAGATATTTTTTCACTTGTTGAATGTGTACTAAGCCAATTACCATAATTATGTGGTCGTGGTACAATCAATTCTGTATGATCATTACCAGGTTCATTTAATGGAGAATTGGTTCGTATCCATGTATCATGAGCATTCGATCCAGGAACAATCCAACCACACCAATCATTTTCAAAATCACAATCTAAATCTTCAACGTGTATAGGTTTGGTATCGTTATTATTATCATGATGACAATCAATCATTCGTATATTATCGATGAGCATATAATAATCACCAATAGTAAATAAATGATTGGACAGAATGTTTTCTGATGAATAGAATGTTTTCGTATTGATAAAAATATTAATTGGTGGTGGTAATTGTCCAATGTCTGTATGGAATGTCACCCAATCGTTGTGTGTACCTGTTATTGAACGTAATAAACGATTATTAGCAGAAATAACTATCGTTGTACACATATTGGATCGATATGAAAATTCTATAGAACATCTGGCCGATGTTTGGCCATTAATTTGTGGACTTGTTATGCTTGATTGAATTGAAAATCTTGATGTCATTACTGCACGTCTCATTGCGCCCACATATCCACCATCGGCAGTATTGTTGGCATCTTTTTTTGGCATATTTCCAGGTGAATTTTTGGCCATAAATAATTTATATGGAAAATTATCACCAGCCATATTACCAACTTTCCATCCACACATTGTTTGATTATTAAAATCACAATCACCACATTGTTGTTCATCTTCACCATTTTTACATTGTTCAATATAATCACAAATATTATGTTCAGGTAAACATATTTTTTGGCCATGTTTATCGATACAAAGCAATCCAATGCACGGTTTTTCCGTTGTTACATTGTTGAATGAATGGTCTATTAATGTACAGCCTTCATGGAATATAATATCATCAATGGCGATGTATGGATCAACAAAATTATCATCAGTACGATTTAATGATGCTTCAATCAATAATTTATATGTTGAATTTGAAGATTCAGAACGTAAGATAACCCATTGTGACCAAAATGCAAGATCTCGATAATTAACATATTCACTCAATGTTTTTATCTGACCAGTTTGCATATTCCATGATTTAAACCAAATGGTAGAATTACGTGAATTTTTCATAATAAAAATTCGTAACACACAACCACCATAACCATGAGTCACTTGAAATGCTGGACTATCGATTATTGCATGAGAAACTGGTATATATTTTGTAGATTGTGTGAACAGATAAGAACCACCAACAAAACCGGTAGTATGATCGAATGTAGGACCATTACGTAAATCACCCAAATTATCTGCTTTTTGTAATGTCCAATTATTTGTATGTGGTAGATATAATTCGGCCCAATTTTGATAACCATTTTCAAAACTGAAACGTAAATTTGGATCACACATATTTTCATCCGAATTATCACCACAATCATCTTCAAAATCACAAATAAATTGTTTGTATATACAGACACCATTTTGACAACGAAATCGATCTTCACATTCTTCGTCATCTTCAGCTGGTCTTGGTGGTCCACAATAATCATTGCGAATATCACTTAATGAATGATAACCATATGTTGCCATTGGATGTGCTTGAAATTCCAAATAAAATGGGTGTCTAATTCGATTCAATTGTATAACGATTCCATTCCATTCATTTTCCGACAATGATTCTATGGCTGAACTTTGCCATATTTTAGTACGTATACCTGTTTCATCTAGATAGATGTAAATATTGAACACGGATGGTTGATGATGACCTCGGTTGAAATTTGTAAGATTCGAAAAAAATCGATAATAGAATTGTAATTCACAAGCAGTATATGCTTGATGAATAAGTGGTGAAATGATTTTTGTTTCTTGATAGTTATTCTGAGCAATACCACTTGCTGTTATCGATGATCTGAAATAATCATCATTTGGACCATAAGGTGCTTGATCAGTGAAACGAAATCGAAACAAACGATTATCATCATTTTTCGGTATAATCGAATATCGACATTGATCATGCATTTCAAACGTACATGCACCACAATATTTTTCATCCATATTATTCGGACAATCTTGATGATAATCACAAACTTTTTTCATTGGTATCAATGATTGCTCTCCATCGGTTTGACAATCAAAATAACCATCTGGTATAGGTGTCGATAATGATGATGGATTTGAATTGGTTGTACTTGTGACAATATTCGATGGATTTGTACAATGATTTTTAATTTCAAAATCATCGATTGCAATATAAGTTTCAGCAATAATTGTTCCAGTTGCAACCTGTAGTTTGAATTATAGATGAAGATGAAATTAATGATTGAAAAAAAATTAATTTTCAAAAACTTACAAAATAAAAGAATATGTCTTCGGTTGTTTCATTCAAAGCGTTGACAACAATTTCGAATTCTTCCCATCCATCAGTATTATAAGCGATATCCCATAGTTTCATTCCTTTATCTGGAATAGATGAATCACCTTGATAGATTTCAAGAATTGCCGAATCGATTGAATAAATAGCCATTGTTAAACATAATGATCGTTGTCTGCTGGATAATGAATAACGTTCAGTGACAATAATACCACGCCAACCACGTTCTAAAAAGATGACTAGATATTTTCCATAACGATCACCTTTAGTATGATCAAATGATACTAAATTTGATTTTCTTTGTAATGGTGAATATACATGCCACAATCGATCGACAAATCCATTCAAATAATTGGCATCAAGCAATGAATAATTGGCTCTTTTTGCCAATTCCAATGATTGATCTGGATTAATTTTATCATCAGTAGGTAATATTGCTTCTAATGTACAAGTATCACCATTTTCAAAATCACAACGAATTGATGGAATACATTTACCCGGATAAATGGTAACATCATCTATGAATGCCATACCTGTTTTGTTTATTCCATTATCGTTATTTTTGATTCTAAATTTTAGATAATAATCAGCATTAAACACTGATTCAGGATCCAAATTATGTTGATGTGTAAACCAATTACCATTGGTTGTACCGGATACATGCCAAATGGCAACATCAAAAAATGATGATGTTTGATAATATAATGTCATATTATCGGTAAGATAATATGAAAAACGTATACAATATGGATAATGATGATTTAAATTTTTCGTTCGAACAGATATAGAATGTGATGGCAATGATTTATCATCAGTATGATTATTATAGGTAATAAAACCAAAAAAATGTCCATTCAATGTATGTGTCGTATGATCAATCATTGTTCGTCGTATTGATGATGCTTTAATTATTCGCCAATATTCACCAAATTCATTATAAACCGTTTCAAACATACACATGCTATCCATTTCAAAATCACAAAAATCATGATTATGTGTAAGATAATCACAGCTTGATTCAATGACGGTAATATCATCGATTGCAATAATGCCATATCGAACTTTGCCACTAAATATGAATGAATCATAATCGTCATCTAGTTGATATTCAATCATAATACGACGCCATTTCAATGCATTTGTATCATATCCACGAAATAATGTGTGATTTTTCGAATCATTTTGCAATATTAATTCTAATTGTGATTGAGCACTTGCATCGGCATAGAGATAAAATTGAAAACAAAATTTGTCACCTTTTTCAAATGGATTTTTTACTTTCATCAATGGTATCGGTTCTGATTGATATTGTTGGATCATGTTCAAAGCAGCAAAATGTCCATCAAAATTTTTTGTTGTGTGATCAGCAAAAATTGCGTATTTAGTATCATTAGCTATCGATATACGAAAATATGTTGATACTTGATGCCATAAGCAAAAATTTCCATTTTCAAAATTACAATTTAATGATTCTTTTGGTGGTAGAGTTGGAATCGGTGTTGTCGTCGACGATGTACTAGATGATGTAGGTTCAGTTTTTGTACCACATTGGAAAAATTTTGTTTCGTAATGAATATCATCAACGGTAATATATGTTGATGAATGTGACGATTTTGCTTCTAAAATCAAACGAAATATTTCACCATTGCTGTATGGTATATAAATTTCTACATAATCATTGCCACGATTTTTTGAATTAAATTTCCAAATTTGTTTTGTGCTAGTTGCAGATCTTCCCCAGAATGTTTGATAATAAATGGCAAATATATCTGTATCACTATCAAATGACCATACTTCATAATTCATTCGTATACAAGCACCAGATTTTGGTACACCATTTTCAACAATTTCACTGATTAATTGCATTCGGCCAACTTTACCATTTGATAATGTTGTAAAATCTGTATATAATAATGGCAAATAATGATAGAAGAAATTTTTCGTTGAATTCAAAAATGTTAATTTTGTTACATCATGTACACGTCCCATTCCGTTACTCCACATGAATCGATCATCATCATTTAAATAATTTTTCCAACCACATGTATCCATTATGAAATTACAGGAAATTTCCGGCAAACACCGATATGGTGTCCAACGGAAATCATCAAATTTCAATGAACCATGACCACTATATTTTAAACGAAATTCAATAGTTGAAGATATTGCTTGTGTTAAATCTAATTCAACTTGAAAACGATTCCATTCATAAGCCATTTGTTGTGTAGCATGTAATTTCCAAACTTGTTTTGCCTGATTATTGTATTTAGATTGTTGATATAATGATAAATCTGATACATGATCAACAGCACCATATATCAAAAGCCAAAATTGAAAACATTGTCGTCCCAATGATTTATCTAAAGTTGGACTAGTTATATTGGCTATTGGATCGGATCTAGGATTCGAATTTGCAAATAAAACATAGCCATTAGGTGATAATGTTGTATGATCAATATTTTTTGGTGATTCAGTATTCTTGGCCATTGTTCGTTTGAGTGTAATACCGCCACCACTTGATAATTGCCAATCACAATTATTGGTTTCAAAATCACAAATATTACCACTTTGTGGACATTGTTCATGTGTAAGATGAAAATTTTTTAGGGCAACTAAACCACCATCACTGTATGCAATAAATTTCAATCGAAATGATGATGATGATGATGATGATAGTTGGAAATTAACATAAGAATGATGCCAAAAATCACCATAAAGCATCGATGTTGTCCATATTGGATAACTTGTAGCCAAACTACCCATATCTTCACTAAGATGTAAAACAAAACTATTTTTATCAACATTACGACCATCGTCCATAAAATAATAATCAAAATCAAAACAAAATTGATTTGTCGATGATGATTTATAACTAAAGTCCGGTGAACGTATAAATTCATTTTTGGTTAGATGATTTTCTATTTCATAACCACTATCTTTAATTAAAAAAAAATCATAAATCAATTTACAGTGATTTAAAAATTTCATACAATTTTACCTTGTGAATATGGTGTTGAATTTAATTGTAATGATCGATAATCATGTTGAACAAGTTGCCATTGCCAACCATTTGATAATGTCCAATTACAATCACGTGTTTTAAAATTACATTCACTTAGATCAGAATAATAATAATCACAATTGATTTGTGTTGCATGCAATAACAACAACAACAACAATTGAATGGATAATAAATAAACGAATCGAATGATGATTCGTTGATGTTGATCCATTTTTTTGTGTAGTTGAATCACTTGTTGAAAATTTGATTTTTTTTAATTCAAATTAAACAAAATTAAACAAAATTTTAAATTGATGTGAGCGAGAGAGAGAGAGAAAGAGTGAAAAAACGCCAATAGCTTTTGATTGATCAGTGACGATTTTTTTTGCCATTTAAATAGTATTCATCTGATTATCCAAGTCATGTGTCATCATCGTGTGTGTGTGTGTCAATTATTTGTGGTAATTTTTTTTTTTTTTTTGAACGAAAATAAACACCCATTGATTGACAAATGATTTTGCCAAAAAAAAAACAAAAAAAAAATTTGATTTAAATTTATTCCATGATTTCATGGCCATTGTTTAATTGAAAATAATTATCCCATTATTCTATTCTCATATTTATTGGCTGATAATTTGTTTTTAAAAAACAAACGACAAAAACTCATCATGTGATGTGACGTTTTTTTTTTGTACCCGAAATTTCTTTTTTTTTCTCTCTCATTCCATATATCGAATGAAATTTTTTTTTTCAAACTAAATCTATATACAAGGCATTTTTGACTTCCGACGTTTCACATATATCATCATTGTGGTTATATTATTATTGCCATTCGTCTTTTTCTCACTCTCAGGGTATATGCGGTGTGTGTGGGCGGTTTCTTTCAGGGATTTTTTTGTTTTGTTTATTTGCTTGTTTATAATGTGGTGGATAATAAGATATGGGGTTAATAAATTTCACTGAAAAAAAAGGGTTGTGGGTGAGTTTATAAATAATCCTTGAACTCCATTTTTCGCCCTTGAATTTTTTTTTATTTATTTATTTACAGACGCTTCCTTCGTGGCTGACTAATTGACGGTCATCTATTTGATGTAAAAGCTGCATCAACGCGCGAAGCTAAACAATTTAAATGTTGGATGTATACATACAGACAAAATTTCCTAATAATATGATGATGAGAAAAAGAAATGCAATTTTGTTAAAAATTGAAATAAAAAAAATTCCAGGTTATTATAGTATAAAGGGGGAATGAATGTGTCGGCGTTTATTTAAGAGTTAAAGAGTGAGGATTTGAAACAATGGGTTGATACGTTTTTTCAACCGAATGTTAATCATCTCTACTCTTTAAGATCGTATATAATTTGATATTCTATATGTTAAGAATATACAAATAATTACATACAAAGATCTTCATAAAATCGAATTCATTTACTGCAGCAATGACTTCGATTGTAACTAATGGTCATTAAAACCCAATTTAAACAAAGGATTCGAAGAGAATCGAACCTACATACTGTAAATGGAGATGGGTTTCCATGAAACATCATTATTATCTAAATAAAGCTCGATACTTCAACATCCGTTCGAACTATAATAACCATATAACCTAGAGTAATTTGTTATTTCAATCTTCAACAAAATTGCATTTTATTTTTCTCATCATTATCATATCATATCACCAGCCTGGTAGAGACGCTTCGCGCCTGTCCAGACTGGCCCTGCGGGGCTGAATAATTGACCGTCATCTATTTGATGCAAAAACTGTATCAACGCGCGAAACTAAACAATTAAAAAAAACTACATTCCCTACTGTTGGATATATGAATATATATGATATGATTTGATTTTCATCATTGCAAAAATAATTTATATAATATCGCAACTTGTGAATAAAGTGTTAAAATAGGTTTTTTTTGATAAAAAAAAAGTGAATCGAATCAAATTAAATCAGCATTTAGGTTCAATCATCAGAATCATTAGAATGCATATGAATATTGAAATGCAGCTGGTCCATATTGTTTGAAATTAACCTGTGCACGTGCTTGACCTGTACCAGGAATACTATAACGTGATGAACGTTGTTGTTGTGGTTGTTGTTGTCGATATCCACCTTTAATGGGTGATCCATCTGTATATGCTGCGGACGATGATGATGATGATGCAGAAGCAGAAGAGCCTGATGATGATGCTGATTTATATGCAGATGTTAATGATTTAAATGGTGTTATTATTGTTGGTTGTTGTTGCTCATGTTGAATTTCCGTATAACGAGCTGCTGGACTTTTCAATGCACCAGAATATTGTTGTTGGTTATATGATTTAGTTTGATAATATCTAGCTGCTGCTGTTGGTATGAATGGTGTTGGCTGTATAGCACCAGGTACTTGATGTACTGTCGTGTGTGTATATTGTCGAACTACTGGTAATTGATATTGATTATTAGTTAACACTTGTCGTTGATTATATTGATTGGATAGATAATTCAATGTTTTAACCGGTGAAGGAATCGGTGCAGCTACAATACGTTCACTGTAGATATTTCGGCTTTTAGAATTACCACCTTTAATATTGTATTGTTGATTAATGGAATTATCGGTAACTGTTGTCCAATCTGGTTTTGTGCCACCATAATAACCACCACCGGCTGCTGATGAAGAAGCGGAAGCAGCAGCTGAAGCGGCTGATGATGAGGATGAACCTTGGCCAGCTTGTTGCCATGTTTGTTGTGTTCGTGTGGCTGGATCATTTCCATATAATAACCGTTGTTGTCGAAGTGCTTCTTGATCAACACCTACATCACCTTCAGCATAATAACCATCGGATCCGGCACGATATTTAACGATTCTATTATCATTTTTTTTTACAAATGAATTATTCATCTATAGATCATCATAGATATCTTACTAAACCAACCTTAATTGTCCATATGGATCAACGTAACCATATTTACCATGAACATTACCATATTCATCACGACTTTCTTCTCGAAATGATTGTGCCAAATCAGGTTCATTATGTGTACCGGTTTGATAAGAAAATTGATAGGCACCATTACCGTATTGTTGTTGTGGTTCAGTGTAATAATATGCAGAACAAAATTCAATAGCCAATAATGTCCATATTAATATACAAATGATGGTTGATCGATGCTTGAAATTGAATGGAAAAAAAATGAAAATGAAAATAAATTCAGAATGACTTGATTGAACAAAAAAAAGCTTACCATTTTCATTTGATGATCAAATCGACAAACACACAATTGATGCGAATACTTTTGATTTGATCAAACTTTTTTTCTAAAAAAAATAAAAAAAAATCACTAAAAATAAAAAAAAATATCAAAAAACAGAATTAATCATCATCATCATCATTAAACATACAAAGTTTTTGTGTATTTGCAACAGAGAGATCCGTGTGTGTATTCGATTGAATATTCAATCAAATAACAAAAAAAAAAATGAAAACATTTATAACTTTAGCGCGATTCTTCGATGATCATGAAAAAAAAGAATGGAGGTGGTCATGGATAAATATGATTAAAACTAGACGAATTGTTTGTGTACGAGTGTCCATCCCAATTGAATCCAATTCAACAGGTGATGATAATGATGATGATGATGATGATAGCCATGTTCCAAGATCAGCTATATTTCTATATATATGTGACATTGTAATGGGACGCCTATATAGTTGTCGTCGTCGTTGATGATGGCAGTGAGATGGTAGTGTTAAAAATTGATAATAAGAATGTGGGTGTTATGTTTGTGTGTATGTGAAAAACAGAAATAGCTGATACAGGTGATTTACGATTTGGGAAAAAATAAATTATGATTGAAATTTGAGAATATATGATAAGGTGTGTGTGTGTGTGTGTATTTTGAAGAATAAATGCAAATAACATATTGAGGGAAAAAAATTCAAATTGTTCATCATAAATGAATGAATGATATAATTCGATGATGGTCGATTTTGTTCAAATTTTTCGAATCCTTCACTTACTTTTTCATATATCATGAATAATTTTTTTTTGTTCTTCGTTAATGAAAATTTCCAATTCGAGATATATTTTTTCAGCAATCAGTTTTATTTTTATTTTTATCATTAGAATCGAAAACAAAACAAAACAAACAGCAGCAGCAGCAACACCCGCGCCTTTTTTCCCGTTTATTCATCATGTAAATGAAAATTCATATTTTTTTTTTTGAAAACCTTGAAGGGTTAATTTTTTGTGTTTCGACCATTATCCATGTATTTATGTGTGTGTGTGTGTGTACGTGTGTACATATTTGCCAAAAATGTCTGACGACAAACGACAACGCGATCCATGTTTGTAAATTATGAATTCAAATCGAATCAGTAAAGTAGATTTATTGAGTTATCGTGGCTTCTTAAAAGGATGATGATGATCAGCATTCGTTTGATATAATTGAATTGAAAAACAACAAATCTATGGTTTCAATAACCCTTTTGATCACGTGACAATTGAATCGGATTTTTTGTTCTGTTTTTCTTGTTGTTGACTAAATTTGGTCGGAATAATTGTTGCTTATCAATGAATCTTTTAAAGAAAAAAAAAATTTCAAAGATTTTCTTTTCTCACAATGAAGGCTTCAAATGATTTCTTCATTTTTAATTATTCATTAACCATTTTGGGTTGAATTTAAAATTCATCACATATAATGGAGGGTGTTATGTTTTGAACCAAATATGGGAATACACAATTTTTGTTTCTGTTTTACCAAAAACAAAATCAAATTAAACATTGAAACAACCGAGATGGCTATCATCATTCATCATCGTAAACCAGTCATAATCATAATCGAATGACAATGAAAACAAAATGTTTTCGATTCGAATACTATGATTATCATTCAACGAATTAATTATGGCCAGACGTAGTTTTTCTTCATTAATTATTGTTGAACATCCAATTTTTATGAAATGTTTCAACAAAAATGAATTCACGGAACCTTTAGGATTAATTGATGGATGATTTTAATTATTATGACGATGATGATGATGACTATGTCATCAGTTGCTATTTTTGATTTCAAAGTTATATCATAATTTGACCACATTTGAAAAATGAATGAAAAATAAGCCATGTTGTAGGCGAAATTTTGAAATCATAACGTTCGAAAAAAAGAATGCAGATGTTTGAATTTGTTTCATATTTCATTATTTTTTTGTTGTCTTTCAGATTTCAATGTCATGATTTGGTCATAAGACACAATCCATGTTGGTGATTTGATGATGAAATTCACAAGTTTCATGGAATATCAATTCTTACTAATATACTACACAGGAATGAGAACAGAAAATGAATTTTTTTTATTCGTTTGTTTGACAAGTAAATTTACTTACTATTAAGATCGTTGCATTGTTTTTTTTTGTTTTGTTTTGTTTTCATAAAAAAAAACAAACAAACAAACAAAATAAAAACGATAATGATCAAAACAATGATATCCTTCATGGAACAATATCAGGACACAATTTTTTTTTCACTGTTTACTTGCCATTATCATTACATGTTGAATCTCGTTTTCTTTTTCTTGACGATGAATAGAAATTGATGAAAACCAAAAGAACAAAAAAATTAGTGATGATGATGATGATGATGTTCAAGGTTAGATTTCTACCATACGAATCAAATTGAATAATCGATACTATCGCGATAATGGAACAAAAAAAAGAACTTTATATCAATATCAAATACACCTATATATAATTTAATATTCAAATGCGTTTCCTTTTTCCCAAATAGTATATTTGTCTGTTTCAAATATTAAGCACGTGCACGAGTTTTTCGTTTGTTCCAACAACGCAACACGGCTATAAAGTGAAAAAATCCTGATTTTTTTTAATCAATCAAATCCAAAATCATTTACGCATTGAAAAACATGTTGTTTCGTATTCCAATGGTGGTGGTCATTGTTGTTGGCCAGAAACGATTAATTGATTTCATTGATAAATAATTTAATTTTAATTATAATTATAAATTGAATAAATGATTAAAAATTAAAAATTTTCAATAATAATTTATGGTGAAAAAAAACAAATATTTTTTTTCTTTCATTTTTTTTCTGTTGTTGGTCTATTTATACAAACGTTGAATATGGTGAAAATATTTTTTTTTCACATATGTTCAGTTCCAATTTTTTTTTCAAGGAATAAATAGAAAAAAATCACAAGAATAAATATCGACATTTTTTTTTGTTGATCACATTGATTGGTTTTCTGTTGAAAAACATCATAATCTCTTTTTTTTTATCTTATTCGGTAAAACGACTATTGTTTTTTGGCTTCTCTTGTTGTTTGATCATCATCATTTGATTGACATTGACTTTTGATTGTTGTTGATGAAGATTGTATTGCTTCCGGTGATGATGATGACGATGATGTGGATGGTGATAAGGATCTCATCGATAATAATGATGAGTCATCGGACGATAAACTATCGTTTACAGATAGAAATTTATTTGTTTGTGATGCTGCTGTTGTTGTTGGTGTTTTCATATCCGAGTGATTATCAACCAACAATAATTTCTGATTCAATTCCTGTATAATTCGTTCTAATCGATCCATTTGATGATATTGAATATAGGATAAATCTTGACAAATTTTCGTTACATTTCCCAACGTATTCTGTATGTTATTAATTCGTGAATGCATATTCTTAACACGTGCCACAACATCAGCATGTCCAGCCGCATATTGTTCAATAACATCATTAATATCATATGGACGGAATGCATTTTTGAAATTTTTCTTTGCCACTTCAAATTTAACCAATCGTATGAAACGTATCATTGCTTTTTCGGCTGGATTAAAATATTCACAATAATAATCATAATATTCATCATCATCATTCAATATGATGGGTATTGTTGTTCGTTCTAATAGTCGATGTTTACAATGATTTCTTGGCACCATTAAACTAAGTGATTGTGATGATCGATTCGATAAACTATTATCAATTGTATTGGATCTTGCATAATCAACCAATGATGCCTGTGATTCACTACCAAATCGTTTATGAATTTTATTTCGTAAACATTTTAAATCAACAACACTGCCCAACGTACTACTGGTTTCGATTTGATGTTCCGATAGTTTATCATTTGAATTGGATGCTGATATGTTTTTTAATTTATTACGTTGTTTCATACACGCTTTCCATGTGGCAATGGATCGTGAATTTTTCGATGATGCATAACAACGCCATGCACATTGTATTAAGCGTGCGGCTGGATCACGTCGTTTATTGAAATGTTTTTGCCGTTGTTGTTCTTGTACCTAGTGAATAATTTAGTGAGAAAATTATCAATTCAATTTATTAATTAAATTATTTCATTCATACCTTTAATGCTAGACCAGTTCCAAGAATACCGGCCGGTAATGCGAATGATGAGAAACAAATCAACAATAGTGTACTGGCAACAATTTTACCTGCTGTCGTACTGGGTACCATATCACCATAACCAATGGTTAATAATGAAACAATACCCCACCAAAGTGTTCTAGGTATAGATGTAAAATCAGTATCTGGTTGATTATGTTCAATGAAATATACAGTAAATGTAATGAATATTAATGATAATGTACACATATAGATAGCAACAGCAAGATGATCACGTTGATTCCATATAACCGATGCCATTATACGCCATGGCTTAAAACGATGACTAATACGAAGAATTTGAAATGCTTGAGCAAAACGTAACCAATTAATACGATTAGCAATGGAAGGATCAACTTGATGTACCCAAAGTACGGCAGCAGTAGACATTATAATAAATATATCGATAAGACGAAATGCTGATGTACAGAATCTAAATAAACCAAACCATCCTTGATATTGACTAATACATGATGATGACCAAGCACGTGCCAAGAATTCTAGAACCAATAATGCAAGGATAAATGTGTCGAATATTCGCAAAAATTGAATAGATTGTTCATAATATTGTTCCACTGTGGACATTGCAAACAATATTAAACCAATAACAATGATTGATATGACAAATTGATGATAACAGCTAGCCCAGAATCCTTTTGGCCGTTGTAAAATATTGTAAATAAAAAATCTTTGACGATAATATGATACTTCTTTTCGTGATGGTAACGGTTTACCAAGTATACTGATACGTGTACATATTGGTGATTTTTTAGTCATACTATCCTCCAATGATGATTGCCGTTGATGATTCGTTCCTGTAAACGACCATGGTTGTTGTTGTTGTTGTGAATGTTGATAATCATTTTTTACATTCAATGAGTCGTTATTCAATTGAAATTTATACGACAAATGTAACGTTGGTGTTGATGGTGCTGTTATAAGTGCATTGGATTGTTGATTTTCTTGATGATTCTTGTTGATATTAATTTCAGATTGAGCTGCATCAAAATCGATTGGACTATGATTGATATTCATCGGTGATTGATTTGTTTTGGATGGTACCATAATCGGTGCAATTTTATCATTAGGTGAATCAAAAATATCAAATACTGATTTATCATTTCTTGGCATTTTTTTGCAAATCATTTTGGTTGTTTTAGGTGTCAAAAGCATCGTTTTTGTATCAATCATATTATTCTCATTCAAACTTGAATCAAATATTGGTGATGTTTGTGAATGAGAATGATGATCATTTATTTCAATACATATTGAATCATCATGTTCATCATTGTCGTTTGTTATTAATTTTTTTCGTTTTTGTAATTTTGAAACATTGATCGGAGAACTATTATATGGTTGTTGTTGTTGTTGTTTACGATTTAATTGACCCAATGAATTTTTACCCATTTCTATTGGTTGTTTTAGTGATGATGATAATGAATCAAGCTGAATGAATTGATTATTATTACTGGATAGTTTATGTTTTGAATGTTGATTTTGATTTGGTTGTCCTCGTCGCCGTTGTTGTTTTTGTTGTTGTTGCTGCTGCTGCTATATCATAAAATAGAAAACAAAAACATTGAAAAAATGAAATAAAAATTCCGTAAAAAAAGCTGTTATAGACACATACACACACACATACAAAAATATCGGATTTGATTTGACTGATCAAATCAAATCGATGACGTCATTCGAAGATTTGAAGAGGGGAGGAAAGGAGATGATGATAATAATAATTATTATAAATCAACTAAAAATAAATAGAAAAATTTGAATTTTGTTAAACAAATATTTTTTTCAATTTGACTTTGACTTTGACGAATAGACAATATGTCAAGATGGTGATCATCATCATCATCATCATCATTATTTGACATACGAATCATATGACCATTGACTGGCTTGATCTGATTTTTTTTTATTCATTGTTTGTTTGTGTGTGTGTAAATTTATCTGTGTGTTTGATCATGAACTAACCTGATGATGATAATGATGATGACGATGGTGATGATGTTCATGATGATGTCGTTGTTGTTGTCGATTATCATAATCAACATGATCATCATCATCATCATCACTTGTTGATGTTGTTATTATTTCAATTTTTGTTGTTTTCTTTGTTAAATCATCATCAGTTGTTTTATTTGATTCTTTCTCATGATAATCAGAACCAATGTTTACGATTGTTGCAGATGTTGTTGAATTTTGCATAATCATTGATTCTGTTTCAATTCGATCAAATTTTGTCATCGATGAGGATGTTTGAACATTTGTTGATTCATCATCATTATCATCATCATCATCATCATTGATCGATATGCTTGGAAGGGATTCCATACCTTCCTCTTCTTCTTCTTCTTCTTCACCATCTTCATTAGTTGTTGTTGCTATTTCATCGGCGGAAGTATCATCATCATCTTCTTCATCATTATTATTCAAATCTTCATTATCATCTTCATTACAATCTTCTTCTTCTTCTTCACCAAGATTATCAAATTCATTATCATTACATAATTTCTTTGTCTTTACCAAATCATTTTTGATAATCACCGTTTCATCATCATTATTAATTGATTCAACTACTAATGATTTTCGACGATTTAATCGATTGTTAACGATATAAATATTCTTTTTAATAAAATGTTCGAGCATTTTGTATACATTCAATTAATTGATTGATTGATTGGTAGTTTATTATTGTTCACAATATACGTAAAAACATCTGTTGAATGGGGAAAAAAATTTTTATGCAATGTTTTTTATATGCAAAAAAAAAATACCTATGGGATTTAGACAAACAAAAAAAAAAATAACATGCATCCATCAAATTTAGATGATCATTACGTGTTTGATGAATTAATTTGATTCGATTTACATGAAAAATGATACGGTTGTTGTCATCATCATCATTGTTATCGTTGAATGTGAATGAATTATGGCTTGATCAACTTGGTGATTATAATTAGAATGAAAAAAAAAACAAATTGACTACACTTGACACTTGACAATCCATCACAACAACAACAACAACACAAAAGATCAACAGGTATATCAACTTAAATCATCAAAAAAAAAAAAAAATGATGGGATAAATTTTGTTTTCTCTCCCAAAGTTCAATCTATTTTTAATCACGTACATTAGAGATTAAATTTTTCTAAATTTATCAAAATTCGAGAATAATCTCTAATTAAATGAATGAATGAAGATTATTCACTTGATAAACATGACAATTATTATAGATGACAATGATGACGACGATAATTATAATCATTTAAAACACACAAAGAATAGTTTTAATCAATTGACATACCGTTACGTTGTTGTTGGTGGTGGAAAGAGGGGGAACAATTAAAAATTTTTTCAATGTCAACACCAAAAAAAAACAAAACAAAACAAAACAAACAAACACACAATATTTTTTTGTGATTTTCTAAATATTTCCAATTTGGAAATTCCAACATTTGAAAACGTTGAATTTTTCTGTGTGTTTTTTTTTTATACACTTTCAGGTAGTCTCTTTCTGAACAAAAATAGATTTTTTTTTTAAAAAATTTGACCAAAAAAAAAATGATTGCGGAAAAAAAGAGTTGAGGTAAAAAAAAAATTAAATGACACAAATTCCTTAAATTTTTTCGAAAATTTCAATCTGATCGATCCTAATATCGCTTTTTTCTCTGGATTATGATTCATCATCATCATCAGGGTCATAATGTGATGATGATGGTGAAGATGATGGTTTACTTGGTGGTGGTGGTTGTCATCAACAAATAAAAAAAAAATGATGATTGGAATGTATAACCATAACCGATAACGATGTTTGATATTGAAGGTGTGTGTCTGTTGGTAAATCAGTAAGCCAATAATCATAGAGAAAAATTTTTTCTTCTTTTTTTCGATTGAATAATAATTAAGGTGTTGAACGGGTTATGTTGATAAAAAAATACATTATCTTTGTACAAGATAAAATTATTCATTCATCTGATCATCGTGGATTTGATGAATGAGAAAAAAAATTGAAGAATTTGTTCCATAAATGATGATCAAATCAAGTAATGAATCAAAAAGAAAAACGGAAAAAATCGATGATGATGATGAGATGAACAAATGATGATTGATTGATTGTTATTGATGATGATTAGAATTTTCTCGAATTTCATACACCTGTAAGTGCTTGAATGTCTGTACTGTGTGTTTATATCTTCATTGATGAGGATGATGATAACATCGTTATCAATTTACATAATCTTAATGATTGAAAACTTTTTTTTCTTTTAAATTAAATTGAATTTTTTTTTTGTTCTCTTCACAGGATGGATTATGAAAAGTTGTCATCATCATCATCATCATTATTATCGATGCAATGGTAACAAAGATTGTCTACAAACACACACACACAGACACAAATGAAAATTTGTTTTGTAAATATTGTACATGTGTTTTGAGAAAAAAAAATTGATTGATTCAATGGACACGTATCCACATATGATAATAATAATAATAATAATGATTGATTCGGATTCGAATCAATTAAACATATGTACTCGATTATAAATGTTCATCATTATCATCATCATCATAAAATGAAAGACAAAGAATGAAAAATCGGAAAAAAATAATGTACATAATGATTACGATAATTTCAATCGATGATGATGATGATGATGATGATCAGAAAAAAAACCAGAATAATTAAGAAATATAAACAATGAAAAAACAATTACCTTTTTTTCTATGGTGAAATTCAATTCAAAGGTAACCAATAGAAAAAAAACCCAGTTGACATAAATATTCACATTCAACAGGTTGAACACATTCGGTTTTTTTTTTGTTTTCGGTATTCTTGATTTTTCGTATCGAATTTTCGAAATGGTCATTCCATCCAGGATGATTGATCAATGATGTTTTTACAAATGATGACTGAATAATAAACACATGAAGAATGTCGAACATTCCATTTGAATGGATTTGTTTATTTTTTTGTCTGTTTGTTGTCGCCTCTAAACATTATTATTATTATCATCATCATCATTATTATCTTTGAAATTTGATCTTGATCTTGATTTTTTGGAAATGTTCCCTCTCATTATTGTGACAATGATGGTGATTTACTGCCAGTGAAATTGATGCGCGTACTAAATACACACACATACACACACACACTCACAGACGAAGGGGAATCAGCCACAAAAAAAAAACAAGAAAATTCCATCAAACAAATTCTTCGATCAAAAAGATTGGTTGATTGTCCATGTTTACATCATTAAGATTAATTTAGTTTCTTTATTTCGTAATATATGAAGATTAATAAATTGAGAGATAAAAAGAACTGGTAAGAAAGACAGGAGATTTGATGTGAGTTTCTAATTTCTAAAAAAGCAAAATAAAAAAAAAAAACAAAAAATTAAAAACTTAATTCAAGAGAAGATAAGTAAATGGTTGATTGTTGGTCGTCATGGGCCATTTATTTGTACATCTTCCCCTTTTTTTTACCAGACAGATTCATATGGTTATCAACTATTTTTTTTTCACGTCTCCAAGAATTCAATCAGTCGGTCAGAAATCATCATCATCATTGAAATTAATTATTTTCATCATCGTTTGGAGGACAATTTTTTTTTCTTCTGGCCAATCATCATCATTCATGTTTTAAAAGATTAGTTGATTGACCTTTAATCTTTTCATTTCGATTATGATGATGATGTCCTTCGAATGATGAAAATCAAATGATCGTTTTTTTTATGTTGACGAATATTCAACAAACAGACTCATAGATAGCGCTACTATACGTTTCAAAACGTGGTAAATCAGATTTATTCGAATCCAATCGAATCATTTAGAAATTCACGTGTTTCACGTGATCAATATTTATTCATTTTTTTTCTATTTTAAACTTTGTGATTCATTTTTTTTTTTGGTTTTACCACAAATTTACATTTGTCAAAAAGATTGAAATTAATGAGAAGAGAAAGCCATAAGCATTGAGACAAGAAATTTGAAAATATTTATTCGCGATTTTAATTCCAATGAATTTCCAAAGGTAAAATAAAATTGAATTGAATGAAAATTATTCATTAAAATTTTTGTTTTTTTACAACAAAAGAATTTCCACAGAATATTCATCATTTTGATTTCATCATAAAAGTTACCAATTCTCATCATTATATAATAATGGCTATAATACGTTTTCGAACTCGTTGCTTTATAATAAAAAAATAACAAATGAAAAAAACTTTTCAATTCTATAATCATCATCATTATTCAGGTTCGTTCCAGTTGGCGATTTCAATTTTCATTTTCATAATATAATACCATGTTTTATCTCCGCCTTCAAATATCGATGATGATGATGATGATGGTAAAAAATGACATTTTTTTTATTGATCCCAAATAACAACAACAACAACAACAACCAATATCATTATCAATATCGTTGGATGATCCATATTATAATTGAATTTATTGGGTCAATTTTCAGCAATTTTTTCCTATCTCCACATCTGAATTTTTATTTTCATGCAATAATCAAGATTATCAATCGCACTTGGCTCAATTTCATTTCATCATCATCATCATCATCATCATCATCTTGATTGATGATAATGAAATGAAATTTGTTATAGGTAATAAAAATTTTATCCATAAGTAAACTTTGTGTATATGGTGTGTTGCCGAATAAACAAACACACCACCATGGGATGAAAACATCACCGAAGAAAAAAATTCTTCAATTTCATCATCATCATCATCATCATTCTTGAATGGTATGTGTGTTTGTGTGTGTGTGAGACGTGTTTCTCTTGATTACATCCTGATTCTTTCTATTCTTTTCTTTACTATGAAAAATCAATTCCTCTTTTTATTTTCATTTTCAGTGTTTGTCGTCATCATCATAGAATTCATCAATTGCCATCGTGATTGAATTGCCATCAAATTTGAAATCTGTCCTTATTTTTTTTTATTTATATCGTTGTATATACAGAAGAAACTAACCAAGAAAGAGAGAGAGAGATGAAGCCATAAAACAAAAAAAAAATTTTTGTTCGCACCAAAAAAATGGTTCAATTTCATCTGCACCCGTAAATAATATATATCATAATGATAATTATAGTGTAATAATAACAAGAATAACTTAAATCGAATCGATTGAAATCAATCAATCAAACACACACACACACACACACACACACAGAGAGATTGAATTTAGGCCAAACGATTATTGATAGGTTTTCTTTATTTCAACCATTCACTGGTGTTTCAGATTAATAATTTTTTACAATGGGAATTTTTTTTTTAGAAAAGATTCTTTCAGAATTTGAATTTGAAAAATTCCTTTTTATGCTAACTATTGCACCTTTTTTTTCTTTTTTTTATGATTCTTTTTCTATTTGAAATTTTTTTTAAAATCTAAATTTATTCCAATAGATCGATGATTGAAAAGTTTTAATTTAACGTTTCCAAATGACGATGATGATGATGGCTATGATGACGACAATAAATGAATCAGATCAAGAGTAAGAAAAAAAAATTTTTCAATTTTGTCAAATTGACAAATTTTTTTCTCAAAGATTTTCTCCATTCTTTTCAATTCAACAGATCAACTTTTCTTCCATATACATCGAAGCATATTGCTATTGCAGAATTTCAATCACAAATCGGTTACCGAAATGAAAAAAAACGTCAATAACAGAGCCTAAAATATGGAATAGCACAGCATGGTATTTATTTAACAATTCTGAAATTCTTCGATTTGAATCTCATCATCATCATCATCATCATCATGATCAACAATTCCCAACATAACATGAGCAGATGGTTGTTATTCAGATCATTTATTGATTCAATTTTTAGTTCAAGTTTGATTCATAATTTTGTTGTTATATCGTTATTGTGTGTTTATATCGAAAATGGGTTGCCATAATCAACGCCTCGAACCAACCATTGACGTTATTGGTGATGATGATGATGATGATTATTATTAATTGAATCCACTATTATCATTGTGTATCGTTCAAGATTCTTGACATTGATTATATATTTTATATTGTTAGTGATTGTCGTCGATCATCACTGTTATTCGTCATTATTATTATTATTATTATATTATCACAATCATAATAGTTCATCAATATATTGAAGCAACTTGATTGATTGATTTTCCATCAATATAATATATCACAAGTTTTTTTTTATCATTGTTGTCACGAACGCACACACACACACACACACCGTTCGTCCGGTTATATAACCAGCACCATATAATCATAAAAAATAAGCTAGAAAATTTGCGCATACTCTTGATAATTTTACATCTTTTGATGAATTCTTGTTGAATGATTGGTTAAAGAATATTTCATATGAATTTTGTTTCATTCCTCCTCCTTTCCATCGCTATAATCGTCGTCAATATAAAAACATCAAATTCATTGCCCGATTATTTTCATTAAGAATATTCTTCAAGTGATACAAACATACACACACACAAACAAATCCAAGATTCAAAACAAAACAAAAAAAAATCCCTCATATTGCACCTGGATTTTTTGTTTTGTTTTTTTTTATATAACGATTATTAATTCTCCGGTCATCATCTATCATTATCTTTTTTTAATTATCATCACCTATTTTTTTTGTTTGCAAATCCGATTAGAACAAAAATGTCTATTTATAAATCAAACGGCCGGAAATCTGGTTACCATATGACATTTATATGGACATCTAACGGGATTATTATGGCTATTATGATTGGAACGATTTCCGCTTCATTGTCATCAACATCACAATTATCATCACCATCACCATCGTTATCATCGTTACAATCACCATCATCAGATATGGATGAATTACCACGATCTTTGTATCGTAATTCCAAGTACGTTATTATTATTTGAATTTTTTGTTTTGTTTGGGAATGAAATTTTTATCATTTCGTTTTGGTTTTTTTTTTCGTTCGATATAGCTATCGTTTAAGATTGTTACCATCAACAACAAATTCATTATTTAACATACCAAATCGACAGCAACAATCATCATTATTTGATGATCAATTTTTCTATAAAATCAGAGATCGTTTGTTTATGTTACAACCGATTATGTTGTTCCATAATGGTGTTATGGATGATAGTAATGGCAATGGATATGTTAGCCGGTAAGTTCTTTTCTCTCTATCCTTTTTCTTCTCTTCAATGACCTTTATACAAGGCTTTTTTTTATTATTTTTATTATTTGAAAAATTTATTCATCTATTTTTGTTTTTGGTCCATTTTTATGGACATTTTGTGTTGTATACCACCTTTGTTGTTGTCATTTGTGTTTTATCGACAACAATTGTTGACAATTAATACATCATCGATATGAACATATGATGATGGATAGAAAACGTTCATGTCTGATCAATGCTGGCCTATCAAATAATTGCGATTTTCGGGATTTTATATCAGCATCAAATGCCCGTCGTATTTGGGAATCCCAAGCATCCCCAGGAAAACGTAGTAGTAATAGTTTATCAACGTATCATTCATATCAAGTACCACCAATCAATCGATTGTCTTATTATTCTTCTTCTTATCCATCTTCTTATGATTCATCATCATATAAATCATGGTTATTGGAACAACAACAACAACAACAGCAGAAGCCATCAATTATCGATGATGAATCGATGATTAAAAATATCGAGTAAATATAGGCATGATTTTATTTTTATTGTTGTTTATGATGATGATGATGATGATCGAAATCCAATCACAAATTATAGATGAATGCAACCATAAGCACTAATAAATTTTATCGTAATTTTCGTATGCAATAATTTCACAATGTGATCAGATCATCATGAGAAAAAAAAATTTCAAATTTGATTTATTTTTTATTTTCATAAGGCCTGTGTTTTTTTATGTTTATGTGTCTGCCTATTTTGTCATTTGATTAATTGATTTTTTTTTCTGCTCGTTAATCGATTTTTATATTTGTTGCACATACACACACACACACTACTTGATGATGCATGAATTATTTTTTTGAATTTATCGTTTATTGAAATTTTGATAATTTATTAATCACAATTTTTTCTTTATTTCATCAATAGCATTCCGCATCAAATTACATCATCATCGATAAATGATAATAATGGAAATCGAGCAAAGCAACCAATGGCATTAGCTGCTTACCAACGTTTACTTATTAAACGTATGGAATGTTTAAGTGGTTTACCCGGTGGTGATTGTGAAAATTCATTTCTTGGCGGTGAAAGCTTGGGACAAGATTTTTTACGGCCAGGTGGACGTAATCCAGGACGTTGATAATTATCATTAATCATTTTGTTGATCCATCAATTGGATTCATGAATCTAATCAATGAAACAAAAAAGAAACCTGAACAAATTGAAATCATTATCACACACACACACACACACACACACACATGAGAACCAGAATCAGAAATACAAGAATAAAAAAAAACCAAAATCATCACCATCATTCATCATGGCCGTCGTAGTCGTCGTCATCATTGTTGATAACAACAACAACAACAAAAAAAAATCGAAAAATTTGTTATTGTTACTGTCGTTGTTTGTTTTTCATCATTATTATTCAACTTTGATTTTATTTTATTTTTCTCTTAATTCATTATCTAGTTTCTTTCTTTATTTCTCTCTCTCTCTCTCTATTTTTCTTTGATTTATTGACATTTTATTTTCCATAATAATATTAGTAATTGATGATTATCATTCCATAAAATATGAACGAAAAAAAAATTATCATCATAAAAATGTCAAATTATATATATATAGTGTGTGTCTAGTGTAATTGTCATTTGGATATTTTAACCTAGAATTTTCTCTTTGTGTGTTAGTGGTGTGTGTGTGTGTGTGTGTGTGTTTAGAGAGAATGAAAAAAATATATAAGAAAAGAATACAATAATAATAACCATATAATTCATTTGCAAATTAATTTTTTTTTTCTTCACTATTTGATTCATTTAATATTCTGTTTTCAATCGTTTATCCCTTTCGGGCTTTAGAAGAAATGATGATGAAAAAATGGATCATTTTTCACAGGATGATTTTGAAATTATCATTATTTTTTTTCATATGAAATGATATTTTTTTTTTGTATTGAAAACAAAATTCTTTTATCAGGGAAAATTTTCCAAAACCTGCCTCCATTGGTTGTTGCATTACCACCACCTCCTTAAGGTTTTTATATTATTTTGAATGTTATGAATTTTAAAATTCATCATCATCATCATCATTTTTTCTTTGTGTATTCGTCCATCGTTTATTCGAATGAAAAAATGAATGAATGAACGAACTATAGAAAAAAAAATTCAATTACAATTATGGATCAAACAAATTAATGAAACGGATCAGTGATTTGTTATTGTCTGTTGTCATCGTCATCATACCTTTCGGGCAAACCATAAATTCCATGTAAAGGTATAATTTTTTTGTTTTGTTTTGTTTTCATCTGAATCGATCATTATTCATCATTAACAACAATAACAATTTAACAAGATACACAAACAATATATATATTCAAATTCAAATTATAATTTTTTTTTGTTCTGCTAAAAGTTAACGATGAAAAAAATTGCCTTTTGAAATACATATTTTTGGTATTATATACATGTTTGAAATTCGAACGATACAATTTTTGGTGCTGCTCATCCTTATCTCTCAGTTCATATATATAACATGATTACTAAAGTTCATTTTGACTTTTAAATTCTTCTTTTGGTATTTTTGTTTGTTTGTTTAGAAAATTCAAATTTCACATTTGAAATACACTTATCTGAATATAAATAATATATATGGGTAAACATTACATTTCTGGTTTTTTACATTTTTTCTGTTTTCCTGTTTGGCGACACCACACACACACACACACACACATGTTAGTGGTTTTATGTTTCTTTCGTCAAATATAATCATTTCAAACAAACAAATATGAAGTGGAATAAAAAATTTTTTAACATTGAAATCTGATTCCAATGTTCATTGCTGAAAGAAAAAGAGAATGCAAAGTTCTGGGCTCAAAAAAAAAACACTATGATCATACGATCCCGTATTAAGAGAAAAAAATTCGAAACATTTGACTTATATCATGTGTATCGGGATCTAATTGTTATTACCGAAAAAAAAATTATTCAAAATTGTTTTTTTTTCAATCAGATAAACTTCTTGATTCATCCATTGTTTTTATTTTCGATTTTTTTTTTGTTAATCATTATTCCACGATGAATCAATAATTAATCGATGCACATAATTGATTTATGATGATGATAATGAATTTAAATTCAAATGAATTGGTTGGTTGGTTGATTGTTGGAATAAGCAAACGATTCTTTGCAAAAAAGCAAAATTTTTTTTTTATTAATTCATTCGATGAACTTCAAAATTCAATGATAATGATGATGATGATGAACCACACACAAATAATTCATGTTTCGAATGAATGAAAATGAAATATATTTGAATTATGAATATAAAAAAAATTGAGGCGTAATAATGGAATTTTCTTCCCACTTTTTTTTTTGTTAAGAACATTATTTTCATCGGAATCCTTTTTTTTTGGCCAACAATACAATTCCGCCAATTAGCTTCATCATTGAGTTAATAGTTTTTTTTTACGTTGATTAATTCGTTCCGAAGAATTTATAGTTCGTGCATCATTTAGATTTCTTTTGTAATTTCTTGAGAAATAATCAGGATTATTTATCATTTTTTTTCTTTGATGTTAATGATCATTATTATTGCTCTTCGTTGATGAAAATGGAATAGTAACGTTCGTGCAACGGTTGAGAAGAAGAACTTTATTAGTCAACTAATCAAAGGTTAAACAACAAGTGTGTGTCCAGTGTTTGTGTCATGACTTATATACATGTCGTGTCCTTTGTGTGTGTGTGACATTAGTGGTAGTGGTGGTGTTGTGTAGTGTGAGTGGTATGTGTGTGTGTGGAGGCCGCATACTGAATCGAATTATTTTTCAGAAGAAAAAAAATTCCAAAATTTCGCTATCAGATGGCGTTAATCATCGTCGTTAGCTCATTATCCCGCTCAATTGTGATCATCATCCGAATTGATTGATCACATGTGTTCGTCAGAGACGGTATTTTTTTTTTTTTTTTGGTCTCATTTTCAATTATTTGAATTTTGTCAATTCTTTGTGTCGATAATCAATCATTAGTGACGGAGTAGGAAAAAAAATGTCACAATCATCAAGTTTTAATAGTTCCCAATTAATGGGCGGTTATGATTCATCATTTGCCATGGATTCACCCGTTGCATATCAACGGAATTTTTCAAAATTTTCAAAGCTTGCCGGTAAATTTAATTTAATCTAAATTTTAAAAAATGATCATTATTCTATTTATTCGATTCATATTCTATAGATCGATCTCGTACTTTGTTCAATGATGATAATTTTTCATCATCATTGGCTGCTATCAATGAAACACCAACATTAAATCAATCAAATAAATCGACCGATTTTCATCATCAATCTATGAATATAACATCACAATCACCAATATCTACAAATAAATTGATGAATATATCGACAACAAATGCAACTATACAATATTCAAGGAATAATTTAGATGATCAACATATTACTGAAGATGAAATGGCTCGTTTAGCAATATTTGAATCATTTTTTGAATTGAATCAAAAATTTCTACCACCATTAGATTTACAACATTCACCAACACAACATTCTTCGATCACTAATGTATTTTCAATGATGGATCAATTTCAACAAACATGTGAAGATAATCTATTAGTTACACAACGATTGTTGGAAAATAAGAATCAACATTCAGAATATCAACTAAATTATCTAAATAAATTCTGCCAATTAATACGATTAGAACGTAATATTTGGTGCCTTTTAAAAGTATTACTTGGTGATCGTTTCACGGCTACAATGGTAATAAATGGTGATCATCAACGAAATCTTTTGGCTGCTGCTGCTGGTGGTGGTGGTGGTGGTGAACAGAATAATCAATCAATAATGGATATGGAAATTGAAGAAGATATGCGTCTCCGTTTAAATGATTCAGAATTAGTTGAACGTGCTATGGAAAAGAATTCAATGTTACGTGAAATGCAAATCATAATCGATTGGCTTGAATCAATGTATGAAGATGAAGATGGAAAATCATTGGAAAAAATGGATTTCTATTCCGATGGTCCTGGATATTGGGAGAATACATTACATCAATTGAAAATGTCTAAACAGCGTAGTATGTCTATGTCAACTGGAAAAAATGCCCGAATTTTGTGCACAGAAATGGATCCAGATGCACCGATTCGAAACGGCCAGCCATTACATGATCTAGATAAAGAGGATGAAAATCGTCTTTTTCATCATCTTTTCAAATTAATTCGATCAGGGCGGCTACCCGAAGCAAAAGAAATTGCCGAACGTTTTGGTTATTTTTGGCTATCAGCTGCATTGGAAGGTTGGATTTTTCATAATGATCCAAATTATAATGAAAAAAATGATCAATCAGATGAACAACAAGAACAATCAATGATAATGTCATCATTATCACCGAATAGTCGAATATCGATGGCTACACAATTTTCATCCACCGTAAAACAATTGTCACCAATTGAAGGTAATCCATATCGTGATCTATGGAAACATTCATCATGGAAATGTTCAAAAATGGATGGCACTAATCTTTATGAACGAGCAATATTTGCCATATTCAGTGGAAATCGTTCTGTATTGATGCCATTATGTAATAAATGGATGGATAAATTATGGGCATATTTTAAATGTTCACTTGATGTACATTTTGAAAATTTATTGATTGATACAAATATTTCCAAACCAGATATGCAACCAAGAAGTAATATTGAATTACCCGATTCTTATTGGGATAATCGTCTTACACCGGAAGAAATTTTTCGTGAATTAGAAACACAATTTAGTTTACAAACATCATCATTTATTACAAGATTAGAAGAAGAATGTTATCGTGCCGTTGTTAAAGATGTTATAATGGCCAATATTGATTCACTTGTTGATCATCTGTATGAATGGTCTAAAACAATACAAACAAATCGAGAATCACGAACAAAAATGATTGCCGATCAAATATCACGATCATCATGGAATAAACTGCGAGATATGGAAGAAGAATTAATGGTTAAAATTATTGAACCAAATCTATTACGATTGTTTGCACATATTGTCATCTGTTTGAAAGAATTGAACCTTATCAATGTTGAACGTCATTCAACATTATGTGTAGAAATTCTAGAGATTTATATTGGATTTTTAATCGAATATAAACTAGTAGAATTGATTGCATTCTATACAAGCTTTTTACCTGAAACTAAACAGGTTCGAACATTTGCAACATTATTGGAAACAATTGATGATGAATCTGATCGTCGTTTATGTTTGATAATTGCTAAAAATGCTAAATTGAATATATCGGCTATTCTTACATTGGTTATAGAAAATATTCGATTGAATCGAACGGGATATCAATTGATGAATGCAAGATTAATACCATTCGCTAATTTTGGCCATCTTGCAGCTGATAATAATATGAGAAACAATAATGGTAGTGTGGATGGTACAAAATCAAAAATGGCAACATTATTATCGAACACGGTTACTGAAAATGATATTCGAAAAATTTATGCATTAGATTGGCTATTATTGGATGGTGATAGTCCACAATATCTAGAATTATTATGGCAAGCAAATGCATTGATCAGAAATTTTTTATTGGAACAAAAAATTGATTTAGCATGTGAAACATATAATAAATTACCATCGAATATTGTAAACGAATCATATCAAGAATGGAAATCATCCAATAATTTTGATTGTGGTTTTGATATTGAAAATGTTATACGTGAATATCTTTGTCATTCATCTTATTTTGATGCTAGTGAAGCATTTAAAAAATGGTAAGTTGATTTGTGATTTGTTCATTATATTTTTTTTTTTTTTTTACTAAAATTGATTTTCACCTAAAAAAAGGCATCATTTTCTCTATACAACAAAACCACGTGAACCAACTAAACCGAAAACACCAATTAATCGTATTGCCGATCGTGTACTTTATGAGCAACGGAAAAAACAATATGAACAGGAAATTGAAATATGGCGTAATCAACTTGTGGTTCAAGCTTCAAATACAACGAAAAAATTACTTGCTTTTCTTTGCTTTCCCAATGGTATATGGTTGGATGTTGTTGATTCGAATCTAATGCAAGAGATTGATATGAATCATGATCATTTAGCAATGGGTACAAATGATCGTCATCCAATTTCGATTGCTGAAGCAACTGTTGATGAAGAAGCACCATCAGTTTTATCCACAGAATTTGTTATCGCTGAAAATGATCAACAACAAATGCAACCAGATGCCGATCATGATGACGATGATGTAGATTTATTGATGACACTCAATAGTCATCTTGGTATGGGTATGGATAAAGAACATGAATTAGTCATTCGACAACAATTGGAACGTAAACGAAATGAATGGCAAAATTGTCGACCAGGACAAATGGATGGTATACGACGAATCTATTTACCACAATTCTGTTTTCTATTACATTCAGTATACCGTGATTCAGGTGATCATCAACAATGTTTACGTGTAGCAGATTTAGTTGCTGATGAAAATCAACGTTTACATACGACATTTACACAGGAACAATTATCCGATTTTCTTGCATTGATACGTGAATCAGCCATAAAAATTCTTGATCATAAATCCGATCCATTTGGTTGTGATTCTGATCATCATCATCATTGATTAATTGATTATCGATATTTTTATTAATTGTCAAACAAATTGCTGTTTGATTGAATAATAATTTTGTTTTTCATTTTCAAATATAATCATAAAAATGCGTATCATTTTCAAATAATCACGCGTTAATTTTTTTTTCTTTTTGTTTTTTAATAATGCAACAATTTATTTATTTCCATTGTTCATTTGATATCCAACCATTGATTAGTGAAATGATGAAATACAAAACGACAATAATCTTGACGATAATTTTTATCGGACAATTATGGACGGCCATTGCCATCAATCATGAAGCAATTGCATTAGCATTTACAATTGCATCAAATCAATTTGGTCTTGATCTTTTACAAAGATTATCAATGAAAAATGATGTACAGAATATTTATTTTTCACCATTCATATTGGAAAAATCATTGTCAATGATTTATGCTGCAACTGATGGCAATACAAAATATCAATTAGAAAATGTATTACATTTATATGAATTACCATATATTGATGATGTTGATGGTATTATTGATGCTATTCGAACCATATGTTCCCGTATGAATGAAACAAATGTTTTGTGGAATTTTCTCAATTTAATGGTCATAAATTCTAATACCGATTTCAATCCGAATTACACGACATTGGTTGAAGAAAACTTTCAAGGAAAAATTGTCAAAATTAATGATATGAAAGATTTTACGAATCAATTTGTTGAACAATTTATCCATGATAAGTTATTGCCACAAACATTCAATCTTACGGCTATCAATGATGATGATGATGATGGTGGTGGTGGTGGTAGACAAGCTATTGCTTTGATCAATTTAGCTACGTTTCGGGCAAAATGGCTTGATCCATTTGATAAACGACAGACAAGAATTGGATTTTTTCATGGTTCAAATGGTGAAAAATATTCGAATGTACAATATATGTTTAAAGATGGGCCATTTCCACATCTATATCTACCAGATATGGACGCTGATATGATTATGATTAAATTCTTTGATGATAAACTTGCATTCATTGGTATTGTACCACGATTAATCGAAATGAATTTGAATCGAATACATCGATCATTATCATCGTTATATCTTTACTTATTTGATTGCAAAATTGAATAAAACATCTGCTACAGAATTTGGTCTATTCTTACCACGTATGGACATCGAAGGGACATATGAAAATTTATCCGCAGATCTTCAAACAATGGGCATTGAAGATTTATTCAATCCATATTGTTCGAATCTAACCATTGGCTTGTTTGACAACAAAACTAATAATGATGAATCAACAGCGTCATCTATGTGGATTGATCATGTTTATCATCAATCAAGAATCATATTGGATGAATATGGTGTAGGAAATCAAGAATTTGATTTAAATTCAAAAATTAATCATATTATTGTTGAACAACGACAATCATTACCGATATTAAAATTTGATCATCCATTCATATTTTTTATTAATCATATCGAATCTGGACAAATTCTATTCATTGGTGAAGTACAAAGATTATAATCAATATAATATATAAATAATAAATTTCTACAGAAAATTTAATGATTAGATTTTGGTGTTAGTTTGAAAATTTTTATTCATCATCAATCATCATCATCATCATCATCATCATTTTTTTCTCTTCTTGTTATACATCCGCAAAATACGTATTTTTTAGCGAAAAAAAAAACAAAATGAAGAAATGAAGCTGAATCAGCTTTTTATTCTATCTATCATTATTATTTTTTTTCCATAGATTGTAAAAGATTATTATTCTTTCGAATGTGCATCCTTGAATAAAATTATGTCGAAATTATTTTGTTTTGTTAGCCATCCAAGATGCAATCCAAATATTAAGTTCGAAATCAGCCAAAAATAAAAATGCAAAAAAAAAACTTTTCATTTCTACGGGCGTGTAAAAAAAATACAACAAATTGCATGGCAACCAGAAATAGAACCAGAAATCCGAAATTGAATAGAATAGAATTCGAATTCAAATTATGTCCATAGCAACGAATATTTTGTTGTTTGTCGTTGTTGTTGTTGTTGTTTGTTCTTAACAAACAAACGAATCTGAAAAAAAACCTGTTCAAGGATCAAATATCTATGTCTAAATATATAAATATGATGAATAAAATAGCAAGAATTCTATTATATAATAAAATAGATTCAACAAGTGTAGCCAAAGGAAAAAAATCCTTCAATTCATTCAAGTCAGTCAGTCAGTCAATCGACCGGCCATTTATTATGTAGAAAAGTTGGGAGGATGGGGGGAGGCAGTAGCAGGCCAGGCAACAATTGTTGATCATCTATGATGATGATACTGTGATGTTGTTTTGTTTGAAAATTTGTGGAAAATTATGGAAACTCGTTCTAGCCAAGGACATATTTCATCGTTTGTTTTTTTTTGTTTTATTTTGTTTTGTTTTGTTTTGTTTCATTTCATTCGTTCGAATGTTTGAAAATGAATTCATTATCATCGTCATCGTTGCGATGATGATGATCAACATGATCGTCATTATTATACCTTATGGCCACATTCATACATCTGTTGCTAGACAATAATAAAAAAAAAATTTTCGTTTTTCGTTTTTTTTTTTTGGTCGTCATCATTTTGTCAAGATGCACAAAACAATGGAAATTGCCTCCGCATTTAAAAAGTGTGAATGATCGCAGCATAGAGACATTGATAAGTACAATAATAATCGTGTCCCCCCCCCCACACACACACACACCTACGTTCAAATGATGGAAACCCAAAAAAAAAATTCAATGAAATTTAATTCAATTACCATATACACAGAAACAATTTATCTATCACTTTCTAATGATATTGATGATTATGATGATGATGATAATGATTTTAGGTAACCACCATTCAATCATTCGAATACAGCTGATGAAATATATAGCATAGTAAGCCAGATTTTATTTTTTTTTTGATTCAATTTTTTCTGCTTTGTTTGCGAAAAAAAAACACGATGCAAATTATTTTCCATTCAAACTATTAATCCATCAAATATCAATCAAATAAAATCGGATTTCTTCTTCTATTTGAATGATTGAAACAAAAAGATGGCCAATAAATTACGCTTCGTCATCATAATGGCATACACACACACACACAAACACATAAACACATACGAAAACATTGAGGCCATGATTGATTGGACGATCGATCGATCGATCGATCTCATTGATCAATACAATTGATCGTATGACCATGGCCATCAGCATTACATATGGCAATGATATGATGATGGCAATGTTGATATCAATCAATGTATAAAAACTACCGAACCGATGATTTGGTTTGTTCATTTCCATTCGTAAAAAAAATTGTATGATCTGAGAAAACCTAAACGAAACTACAAAGAAAATGAAATTTTTTCTCTTATCATTTGTGTTGATGGTAGTTGCCGCTACTGCCACTTATGCAGCTCATGTTGGTTCAGGTAGCCGTGATAATAATAACAACAAACCAGTACCAGCTGAAGGATTTGCAAAAGCTTCGAATGAATTTGGTTTCCATTTATTGAAAGAAGTCATTCAACATCGATCATCATCTGGATCACATGGATCATCGGAAAATGTTCTTTTCTCACCATACAGTGTTGCCGTTGCGTTATCAATGGTACATCAAGGTACCCAAGGATCAACTGCCGAACAATTTAAACGTGTATTGTATTATGATCGTGTACAACAATTGAATGGCGGTGAATATCAAACTGTTGCCAATTCAGTGAAACAAATTCAAAATCAAATGAAACAATCGGATCAAAGTAATCAATTTGATTGGGGTAATATGTTGATGGTTGATCAACAAATACCGGTTAAAGATCAATATAAAAAAATTATTGAACAATATTATGATGGTCAAGTAATGTCGGTTGATTTTCGAAAAGAATCCAAAAATGTCATGGAACGAATCAATCAATTTGTATCGAACAAAACACATGGTTTAATTGATCGTATGCTTGAACAACCACCATCGGCAGATACTGGTCTTGCATTGATTAATGCCGTTTATTTCAAAGGTGAATGGCTTAAACCATTTGATTCAATGCGTACAGAACAAAGTGTATTCTATGGTCATCATGGTCAAGAATATAAAAATGTTCAATATATCAATGGACAAGGTCCATATGGATATGTTGAAGTTCCACAATGGAATTCTGATTTGATTCAATTGCCATACAAAGGTGAAGATATTGCTTTCTACGGTGTATTGCCACGTGAACGTAATTATGATCTTGACAAAATTCGTCAATCAATCAATTCAACTTTTGTTGATGAAATTGTTGGACAAATTACCGGTGGTCAGTCATCAACTGTTTATTTCCCGAAAATTGAACTCAGTACATCATATCAATTGCCGGAAATTTTAAAATCAATGGGCCTACAGGATGTTTTCACTGAATCAGCTGATCTTTCCGGCATCACCGATAAGAAACCAATGAAAATTGATGATGCCATTCATAAAGCTAAATTGATTCTCAATGAACAAGGAACTGAAGCCGGTGCCGGCACCTATATACAGATGGCTGTTTTATCTGCATTAGAAACATCACACACTTTCCGTTTTGATCATCCATTCATGTATTTTATTCGACATTTACCAACCGGTCAGATTTTGTTCCTTGGTGAAATTCATGATTTTTAAAAAAAAACAACAACAACAAACTACCACCAACTTTGGAAAAAACAAAACAAAACAAAAAAAAATTCCACCAATTTTTTTTCTTGATTGTAATCTAAATATTGTTAAAGAATAAAAAGAAAAATTCTTTAATCAACAACAGATGTGTTCATTGTCTATTTTCAAAATGATCATTGTATGAATTTTGGATATCCATGACGATGGCTATACTACCACCATCACAACCACCACATAATTTTTATATACTTTATAAAAGTGAATTTCAAGGTAAACTCGTTTTCTTTGATTTTTTTTCGAGATCTTTATTTTTTTTTGCGGTGTATGATGATGATGATGATTTTAATACTAACACATCATAATCATCATCAATGTAATAATAATTTGATGATAATTCAAGGTGGTCAAGTATATACAGTAGTTGTTGTTGTTGGTGAAGATTTTTTTTTTTTTTTTGGAGAAGCCCAAAAAAAATTTTGTTTCGATATAAAAATTCAATGCAAATTTCGTTTCCAATTCAGTATTCAGTGTATTGGTAATAATCATTTTTGTTTTAATGTGAAAAATTAGAAATTATTATTTTGTTCAATCATCAACATAATCATCATTATGAAAAAAATCATTTTAAGTATTATTTTTTGTTCATCATTATGGTCATTGATCAATTGTCAAAATGTAATGTTACCAAAACAACCGGAAAAACCAATTGTTCCATCATCATTTGTTCATGCATCAAATGAATTTGGTATCAATGTACTAGAACAATTGAATCCATCACCACCTGAAGATGCCAATGAAGAAGCAAGATCTCAATATCCTGAACCAAAAAATGTTCTCATCTCTCCATTTGGTTTAGCATCATCAATGGCAATGATGTATGAAGGTGCTAATGGTCAAACAGCTGATCAATTTGCCAAAGTAATGAAATTCGATCAAATGGATAAATCGACGATACCAAAAGCTGTACATGATGGTTATGATTCAATTAAATCATTAACCGGTCTAACATATCGTATGGCTAATGCATTGATCGGTCAAGATGGTATTGGTTTCACTGATGCATATAGTAAAATGATCCAGGATAATTTTCAAGCACAATCATTTGAATCAAATGTTGATTTGAATGATTTGAATAAAATATTTGCCGATAATATGATAGAAAGAATGATTAAAGCTAAACCATCGGATATTAGTATGATGTTGGTGGATGGTACATATTTCCATGGTAAATGGATGTATCCATTCTATGAAGATGAAAGCCATATCGATACATTTTTCGGTCGTAATGATGTTACTTATAATAATGTTACATTTATGCGAAAATTTGGTCGATTTGGTTTCACTTATTTATCGGATGTTGAAGCCGATATGATTGAATTTCCATTCGAAGGTGATCAAATTGCATTCTATGGTATATTGCCAAGAGATCCAAATGATGATCTTTCCGATATTCGTTCATCATTAAATGTTTCCTATATTGAAAAAATGATTAATAAACTTTCATATAAAATGGATTCAACAGTTGAATTACCACGATTAAATGTTGATCATGAAGAAGAACAATTATCAGAAATTTTAATGAAAATGGGTATTACCGATGCATTTGGTAATGATGCAAAATTCGGTTCGATTTCAACACAACCAGCACATCTTACCCGTGTTATGCATCGATCACGAATGATTATTGATGAACATGATGGTAAACGGCCGGCAAATAACGATGATGATGATTCGGCAACCGGTGTTGCACCATTATTCTATAATTTTAATCATCCATTCTATTATTTGATACGTCATAAACAAACCGGACAGATCTATATGATGGGTGAAGTGCATACATTTTAGAAAAAAAGGAGGATGAAATCGAATCTTGAAAACAAAAATTTTTCACATTTCACATTTGACAATTGAATTTTGAAATTTTCATTTTTTTCCATTCAATGTTGACAACAATGAATAAATAATAAAAATAAAAACGATTTTTTCTTCATCGTCTATTTTTTCTTTTATGTTGACAATTCACAACAATTGTAACCAAAAAAAAAAAAAAAAAAAAAAAAAAAACGAACGAACAAACGAAAATAAAAATTTTGATTTGATAAGATTAAATAGTGTGGTTAGGAAATAAAAACAAACAAAAATTCGGTTCCGGTTTTTTTCGGGTTTGTAAAGTGAAAAAAAATGGTTTTAGATCATTTCAAATCTTGATCTGGATCACGATGATGATGATGATGTCCACTGGTTTATCTTATCCACACCATCATTTGGATTTTTGTTGTTGTTTTGTTTTCATTCAATCATCAAAAATGAATGAGTAAATTTTGGCTACTACTGTAAATGTGTATATGTTTTATGTGATTGAAAATAAACAATAGATTAATGATAGATGGTAGAATGATCGGATTGAATTTGAGTTTTTGTTTCGTTTGTTTGTTTGATCTGTCCTTTTTTTCTAATCATTATTTTTGGCTTCTCCTTTTTTTTTCTGATAGTTCGATATATCGATTCGAATGTAATGAACGAAATTTAAAAATTCGTTCATTCATGTGTATAATATCATCATCATTTGATATTATAATGAGATTGAAACATCCTTGGATTGTTTGATTTTTTTTTATTGTTATTGTTTTTTTGTGTGTGTGTGTGTGTGTGTTTTAAAAATGGATGGTTGTATATACAATCATTATTATCATCAGACACGCACAAGTCTAAATGCGATGATATAAATTCCGTAAGTGTTCAATTTTAACATTTTCGATCGGATTGTCAAAAATTGTCATTTATGATGATTGAAATTTTTTTGTGTGTGTGTGTGTGTAAACAATTGATAAAAAAAAAACTTGGATTGTCAACATGAAAATGCATCGAAATGGAATGATTTCATTTTTTTTTTTTTTTTTTTTGAAAAGAAAAAATTTTTTTTTATTCAATTGTCAGTTTTTAAATGGCCGATTATTATTATGATGATGATGGTTGTGTGTGTATGTGCGTGTGTGTGGTTATTATCATCATCGACAATCATCACCATCAACACGTGCACGTTTATAAAGCAATTTTCTCCTACTGGATCATCATCATCATCATCATTATATTAATTTTTTTTTCTATTTGACAAGAAAACAAAAATTCACAAAGTTATTATCAGCTCATATAGAGCTTTTTTTCAGTGTTTGTTTGACACATTCGAATCGAATTTTTTTTACTCTCTAAAAAAAATTTTTTTTCTTTCCCATTAGATTCATTCATTCATTCATTCATTGTCATATATTGGTATAAACTCTTTTGGAATGAATTTTTGTCTTTTTTTTGCGGCCCTTATTGATATGGTGATCAGTCGTCATCGCGTGCTGTCCATTCATCATCATCATTCATCTATCCAGCCAGTGAGCTAGTCGAACATTCTCTTTGATTTCATCATGTAAAATTTTTTATTTTAAAGACTTTTTGGATTTATATGAGAGAGATGGCTGTGTTGGTTGATTGATTCATTATCATCATCATCATCATCATTCATGATCAATTTTTTTTTTGTGTCTTGAATTCACATTTTTTTTGAATGTTTCACCAGGAATTTATTTTTGTTTCAATCTATCAATGGTGAAATAATCGACACATCAACATTGTTCAACTATCATTTTTCTAAAACCAGAAAAGACCTTCATATTTTATTATTCTTATCCTGTTGAAAATCATTTATTGATCATCATCATCATCATAACCATCATCAGTTAAAATCATTATTATCATCATTCCATTCAAAATTGATTCAAAATTCAATTCAATCGAAAACATCAACTGTCATCATTATCGTTATTCATTGGATCGTTTCAAATTTTTTATTTTTTTGAATCCTATATTGGCCACGCATTATTACACGCTATTTCACATATACACACACACACACACACACATTGATCTCAAACATTGATTGATTGATTGGCATCTAATACATATTTGACATTGGAATCTTGAAAAATAACGTAAACAGCTACAACAACAACAACAATAACAACGACGACAAAAAAGAAAACAAAATTATATTTTTTCAATCATAATCATCTATACACAACCAACAGTTTTTTTTCTTCAAATTGGTTATATTTATGTATGTGGCGTGCATGTGTATGCGTTTGTACATGATGTGACGGCTACGGCTACGACGAATACGACGACTATCATCATCATTAAAATTCATTTTTATTTCATCCTGACATCATAACATATCATCATCATCGTCTTTATTGTTGTTGTCGATCCATCGATTTGAGGATGACCATCATCGATTTGTCATTATTATTCAATCAATGTTCGCTAATTCGCAACGAATTTAAAAGTAACGAAATTTTATTCATCAATTGATTTTGTTTTCTGTTTGTTGGCCTAAGAAGCCAATACACAAATAAATCAACTAGAAAATCAATAGAAAAAAAACAACAACAATATGGCTATTTGTTTAATAAAAATCTATCTAATATGCATTATGGCTATAAATGTATTACCGAAACAAATATCATCATATTCAAATCGTCCGATTATAATACCAAGAAAATTTACATTAGTTGCCAATTATTTTGGTTTCAATCTATTGAATCAATTGAATAATGAACAATCGGATGATGAGATACGAAAAAATATTCTAATCGCACCATTAAGTTTAACAGCTACATTAACAATGTTACATCTGGCTACAAATGATGGATCACCAGCAAATCAACAATTAGAATCAATATTAGCATTTTCAATGGCCAATATTAGTCCTGATCGTCATCGTGAACGTGAATCATTACGAAAAATTTTGCTCAAAACAAATGATCTTAAAAATACACGTGCATTTGTTGCTAATCAAACCTTGAAAATTAATCTTGATTATGCACAAATGATACAGGATTATTTTAAAGCTGAAATTATTATCAACCAAAATCCTACGGATTTTATTGTCAATGGTTCTACTTTGATTGAACATATACCAGAATCGAATGAAGCCGTCATGTTATTAGATGCTGCATTTTTTCATGGTATCTGGTTACATCGATTCGATATTACCAATACAAGACCATCAACATTTTATGGTGCAAATTTTATTTCATACGAAAATGTACCATTCATGAGACTAAAAGCAGCGGTCGCTGTTGTTCCATTGGATGAAATTGATGCAGCTATGATTGAATTACCATTCAAAGATCAACGATATGCATTGTATATGATATTACCATCTCGTATTAATGATGATCTTTCATTAATTCGTCGAGCCATTAATCCATGGTATATTGAAACAAGTATACGTCGTATGGATGTCTATGGAAAAATTATGATTGAATTACCTACATTCGGTATTGAAGCCGAATATGATCTCCGTGGTACATTAGAACGAATGGGTATTCGTGATATATTCCATCAGAAAATGGCTAATCTATCGTCAATAATGACAGATCAGGAGAATATTTTTGTCACTGATATTAAACATAAAGTAAGAATGGAATTTGGCGAAAATGGTATCGGACCTGTTGATTCGATGTATACGAAGAAACGAAAATCTAAACAAAAATCTAAATTAAATATTAATTCAAAGAGTGCTGCCCTTGCTTTTGATCATCCATTTTTATATTTTCTACGTCATACACGTACCGGTACAATTTTATTAATTGGTGAGATTCATGGATTCTAATCATAAATCTTTGATTCAGTCGATTCAAAGTACACCCACCACCATCCGAAAACAAATAATACCTGCCATTAGATCTATTGAAAACTTTTTTTTCGTATAATGTTTTTTTTCTGATAAATTTTCAAACAATTTATATTTTTATTGAGAAAAAAGAATCAAATATGTGAGTTACCAAATAAATATTTAGTTTTTTTTCGAAGAACATAAAATCAAAAGAAAAAACAAACATTTCCGTAGGTTGGAAAGCGAAAAGGAAAAGAAAAAAAAAAGAATGAGAAGTATTTATGAATATTCAAAATCATCTTGATTGAATTGCTGATTCAATAGCAGTAGCAGCAAAAGTTAGTGATTAATGAATTAATGGCCAAAAAATATAAATGATTAGTATGTGGTGTTGGATAATGAAAAAATGATGATGGTAAAAACGAAACGACAAAAAACAAACAATCAACATGAAAAAGGAAAAAAAATTCCATCAAATATCGATGGATGATGGTGGATGAATAATGAATTGAGTGGATAATTCGTTCGAATATGATTGAGATGAGATGAAATGAGATGAAAAAAGAAAAATAAATTATCAAAGAATGACAAAAAAAACAACAAAAAAAATTAATGATGACTTGTGAATAATAATGATGATGATGATAAGAATCAGTTGTCACTTTTTTGTAACTTAATCGGAATCAGAATCCGAATGCTGTTGTTGTTTCTTGTTTGATGAATGATTATTTCGTTGATATTCTTCCTGTAATTGTAGTACATGTTCCACTGGTTGTGGCCTACCATCATCACCGATACGACATGGTTGTATGATACCACTCCTTTTGTGGTTGGACATAGAAAGAAATTTAGAATTAGCTATAAGATTAATGAATTGATGAATTGATTGATTGATTAATACCTTTGAAGTTGATCAATAGCATTTACTAAACGATTAGCTTCATATTCTTTTTGTTCTTCAGTCATATTGGATAATGGATTTGGTCCTTCTTCCTCTTGAACACAGCCGACAATTGGATTTATTCTTGAAATTTAATTTCAAAAGAAAATTAGATTGATTCTTTTGACTAAAAAAAACTTACTTATCGACATTGGATGAATATTCTTCTGTTTCACTTTCCTCTGAATCCGAAGAATAATTCAACATTTTGGAATCGGTTTTCATTAGGCCTAGACTGGCCAATAATCCAGCTGCATTACCATAGCCAGTATATTTGATTAGACGGCCAACATTTCCTTTGCAAAGGATGAACAAGAAATGTGCGGATAAATGTTTGAGATTAACATTGGTTGATGTCATCAATCGAACCAATTTGTTTCGCATTGTATTGCCTTGTTCCGGTCGATTTTGTACATCTTTCAATGGTGGCAATATTTGATATCGAACATATTTTCTAATGATTGGATGAGCATCACAAGCTCGAATTAAACATTGTAATATTGGTGCCAAACGTTCAAGGGCATTGGATTTATCCGCCTTTTTAAAAATAAAATAATAATATAAAAAACGTGAATTATTTTTAAGGCAAACGAAAAAAAAAATTCGATACTCACATCATCAAGACGAATTCGAAGAAAATCCAATAATGCAGCTATTACTTCAAGATTCATTTCCATATATTCATGTTCAGGATTTTCTGGTTTACCAAGTTCGGCAATTTTCGATAAAAGCTCTTCATAACTTTGAGGAGGCATATTGGTCAATAGATTAACAATATGGCTTTGTAAATCTTCTTTGCGATCTTCATTTTTTGTATCACAGAGTAGAAGATCATGTAATATTGATACTAGACGAAAAAAGTGAGCTTCTTCAAACTAAACAGAAAAAAAACCAAAATAAACAATGAATGCAAAAAACAATTATAATATGGACAAACCTCATTCATTGTATTAGAATCGATATTCATTGTCAGATTAAACAATACTTTAATGACTTGTATGGAAAGATTAACCTCCCAATCATCTAGGCAATAAGCGACAAGTGTATCATCCAAACGTAAATCGGACATTGTTTCATTAATATCATCTACATTTTTATTGGTTTCAACATTACCACCACCAGTATTCGATGATTGAGCATTACTATTATTATTATTTCGTTTACCACGTCTTGAACCTTTTGAACGACGTTTATTTTTATATGGCATATTTTCAGCCAAATATTCGGCATTATTTTTCAATAATAAATCAATGGCTTCCATCAGATAGATTAAACCATGATAATCATCACGTATTTTTGGTCGCAATTCGGCACAATAAGCAGTTAAAAAGAATAACATTAACATGTCAAAATATTTCACCTGAACAAAAATTGAATTATTATTGATTCATCGTCAACTGATTATTATTGACAAACCTCATATGGTAGATTAGGATCCGGATGCATACGAAGTCTAAGCATTATACCATCAATACAGCAATTATTACTACAAGTACGACGTATTGTTGGTGATAGGGCAATCAAATTCGAAAGACATTTTTGTGCTTCAACAACAATTTTGGCATCAAATGATTGGCTATTTTCAGTCATAAATGCTTCATCTTCACCAACTAACATTGCTAAATGTAATAGTGTTTCAATGCGATCATTTGCAAATAATGTATCCACTGTTGAATTATCTCTGGTCAATATACGTAAAACTTGTAATGTTGTTGCATAAAGTTGTATTTTTTGTAGATCACGTAATACACGGAAGAGATTATCCACTAATTTCTGTTTTAATGGTAATGAATCATGTAGAATGGTTGTGTTTCCATACTGGGGAAAAAAATAGAAAAGAAAAGAAGAAAATTTATCAGAATTCATCTTGAACAAAACAATTGTCTAATTATTACCTGTGTGAAAAAATTGACCAATTCGGTTGAAATTTGTTCATCATTACCAAGTTGTAAGGTCTGTATGAGAAGCTCCATGATGATCGATTGATGATGATTGAAATTTTTCAAAATTTTCTTCACATTTATTTTAGATTAGTATAATGATGACCGGATTGTATGTTTTTGACTAGCATCTGATGAGACCATTAATTCATACAGAATAAAACACGAACGCACACGCTGAAAAAATGAATCAATTATAATGTTGAGATGATACAAAAAAAATATCATCAAAATGGCAGTAAATCGATGGTTGAAAGTGAAAGACTTGATGAATGTAAATCAAACACAAACACAAACACAATTACACAAATATAGTAATCATCATTTTTGATTAATTGAACCAAAAAACGAACAAAAAAAGGATGATTTTTTTTTTAGTTATTAACGGATTGAGATGGACTCGATTTGATAATAATGATGATGATGGTACCGACTATCGAACGAGAAGCAAAAGCATCAACTACAATGCTGCTGTTCCAATTTTTCTTTCATTTTTTTCGAATATATCTGTCAAATGAAATACTGTACCATCACTATCATTTTGGTATATACGCGCATCATCAATCCAACAAACATACAAACACACACACACATACAGTTGGTTCCAATATATATTCAATAACGATACCGATGATGTTTGTGTGTGTGTGTGTATACAATACGGATACGGCTTGACTAGAGCGCCCATCAATCGAAAATGAAGCGAAGAATACAGCGACCAACACCACCACCACCACGATAATCGTTCAACATACAAGCAAATAATTGAATCAAATTATAGTTAGAGAAAAAGGCGTTTCTTGTGATATAATCTATATAGCTAGAGATCCGAATCACCTTGGAAATGGAATTACTACTTAAAATATTGATGTTGATGATGATGGTGATGGTTGGCTTGCTGACTGGTGTGATATAATCGAGAAAAATCCAAAGAAAAAAAATCTAGCCGACAATAAAATCTAAAAAAGACATTGATATATAGTTACTTGTGTGTTTTTGTTGCCCACTTACTTGTGTCACCGACGAATGAACATTAACATCATCATCATAACAATAATAATAATAATAACAATACGGGACAGTCATTTAAGAATGGATCTGAAATTCAAATCATGAACAAAAAACATAAAGAAAAAATTCATTTTCAAATAGAAAAATATATTCTTCACACACACACATATTGACCGAAATGTGCGCAAATATAAGATGATGATGATGTTAATGTAATTTGCGATGTTACATTTGGAATTGTTCCATCCAATGATGATGGTGATAATAGAATGGAATAGAACTACTGCTGTTGGTCCAGAATATTAAATATAACATATGATGATGATTATCGATTGAAATTGTTTGAATGGATTCAGTAATTCAAGAATATGTTTGGTTTTTTTTTCGAATCCAATTTCATCAATCAATATAATATATAAACACAAACAACCGAGTGCATGCACATCAGCATTCAAACGATAGCACCATCTAGGAATAAAATTCTTTATAATTTGAGTATTTTTTTTTTATTTTTTTGTTTTATTCAATTTTCTCTTTGTGATAAAAAAAATCAATCAAATGGATTAATTTATATAATATATTGATAAGCTCATTGATAATGGCCAAAAATGGTTAAAATCAAAATGATTGGCAGATAGATTTTTGTTGTCGATATTGGTACAAATCGATTTGTCGGTGGATTATTATTATCGTTGTTTTTGTTGATTAACATTAATCTTTGTCCAAATGTTGATGATGATTCACTATGAATCGATGGTTGTTGGTCAATTTTTTTCCATCTATAATGATAATTTGTATTTGAATTTGATGATGATGATGAATCAAATTGTTTTGCCAAACGTTTGATTGGTGTTAAATATAATTCCATAACGGTAATTTTATTTGCCATAACTGTAAATTGTTTCTGTAATCGTGAATAACCAGCTGCTCTGACAATGATAACATAATCACCGGGTAATAGAAGACGCCAAAATTGTCCTCGTAGATCACTGTTAAATTGAACATCGCGGCCCAATATTGTTAGATTAGCTTTAGCAATCGGTGTTTCGGTTATATAATCTTTGATTATACCTTTAACACCTTTATTTGCTTCATTTAATAATGCTAACATTGGTATCTTATTTTCATTCCAATGTGTTAACAGGTTTGTTGCATTTGGATATTTACAACAAGAAATTTCAAGTGTCAACTCCATACAGCCAGCATAGATGTAATTATAATCTTGCATGCTTCCTGTAATTTTCAATTTAAGGATTATTCAAACATAACGAAATTAAATGTATCTTATCTTATTATTATACATACCTTGTACTGGATACCATGCATTACCATTGGTAATTCCATTGATAAAATTATCATCTTTTCGACATTTAATTTGTGATTTAAGTTTACGATGACGTTGTGCATATGTTTTTGCCAGATGAATAAATACATCATGATCGGGTGTTTTTTCCAAATGTTCCGATTCCATAACTGGACTACCATCAAATGGATAATTGACGACTAATGCACCACCATGAATATTTGCTGATAATATGAATTGTATTCGATTTAACCATTGCCTAATTGCCACCGTTTCCGGTTGTTCACTTTCAGTACGATTAATGAATATTCGATCAGGAAAATTACGATTTAAATCGATTCCATTTGCATTACGTCTACCTGGACCTTCACAACGCCCTTCATGTGCGATTTCAAATCCATCCGGATTCATTGATGGCATTATATGAATATTTGTATGTCGCAATAATTTTCGTACATTTGCACTACGATTTGAAAAATTGACCAGATATGCGATTAAATGTAGAAGCATTTCACGTCCAACAGCTTCATTGCCATGCATATTTGCAACATATTTTACATTAGGTTTTATTGTTACGGTTTCACCATCATCAGAATCGCTAAATTATAATACAAGATTATGATTATGGGATTACCAAAATTCTAAATTTACTCACTCAGTCAAATGCATTACCCATAATTCACGGCCTTGTTTGGATCGACCAATCGAATATAAACGTGTAAGATTCGAATGTTTTTTAGCCACATGTTTCAATAATCTAGTCATATCATCATAATTATGATATTTATTAAAACGTATGCTAACTTTATTTCCGCTCATTTTTATTGTCGATTGTCCATGATGATGATGATGATGTGCGTTGGTGTTCGTGGTAGATGTCTTATTTTTTGGTCTTTTAACCGATGATTTTGGTGATTTTAATGCTGCTAAAAATTTCGATGATGATTGATTTGTTGTTGATGATGATAATGATGATGATGATGAGGAAGAAGAAATAGAACCAGGTGGTGAATATGATGATAATGAAATGGAAAAACTTCGTAATGGATACAATAATTGTTTATCATGATTATTCGAATTTGAATAATTTAAATCATTTTTATTATTATTCAACATTGAAAATGTAACAATCGATGGTGATGCCTGTAACGATAATGATATTTTACATAATAATAATGAAATGATAATGATCAAATTGATTTTTGATTTTTTATGAATAATCGACATCATCATCATCATTTTATTTATTTACTATTGAATCTTCGGATAATAACAAATGATTATTATTGTTGAATTGATGATGAATTTCATTGCTTGGGGTTTTTATTTGCAGAAAAAAAAACCAACTGAATCAAAATCTATTCGAACACAAACAAACGCATCATACACAATTCAATGGAAACATCATCATATGAAATTACAATTAATTTTTTTTCGTATAAAACGTATACGTTCAAAATGACAACAACAACAACAACAAAAAAAACATATGTTGATCCTCGTTTTTTCCTTTTTTTTTCAAATTTCACTGATCATTCACTTCCTATTAGTGCATGTAATCATCGTAAATTTATGTTCATACTTCTTCCTCATACCGATCACCATCATCATCATCATCATCCGTTTTTTTTTATTGGACCACAATGTTTTTTTTTTTGTTGAAATGAAAATGGCAATGAAATTGTTTTCTTTCTTTCTGGTTATTGTCAAAACAAACTGAAATGAAATAGGATGGATATTGATGATTGTTGATGATGAAGTTGTCGCTTAATTAAGTTGTCATTGAACTATTATTAAATAAAATTTATTTTTAACACGATTATTTTTCATTTAGTTATGTTGAATGAATGAATGAATGAATGAAATTGATTACGAACATTTCGAATGAAAATTACGGAACGAAACCTTTTTATCAATGGTCGGTCGGAAAAACAAATGATTTGATGATAATGGACCAAAATTACAATGAAAAATGAAGATTTAATATTGAAAATTTTCGAAAACAAGAGAAAGAAAAAAAGTTCAACCATTCGAAACAAGAGAAAAAGAGACACGACAAACATATGGAAATATAAAAACATTGATTCAGTTGGCTAACCAATGGCTATAAATAAACATAATATATACAATCATCATCATTGTTCTTCGGACATGTGTTTTTTCTTGAATTCACCAGATTTTTTTTTCTATTGTTTTCAGCCATAATCATCATCATCATCATCATCAACACAAATGTTTAACACTTTTTTTTCGCAGAAAATTTTCTTTCTCAACACACACAACTTGTTTTTTTTTCTCTATGTGAACATTTTTTACTCATCATTAGAAAACATGGTCGAAAACAAATTGTTTTTCCAACAGATATTACCCTCATTGATCGATTGAATCGAATCATTGTATTTTTCTGATCAAAAAAAAAAAAAAAAACAACAACAACAACAACACTGTTACTGTTGTCGTTTGATCGAAATCTTTTGTTCCAATTTATTTGAGGCCATAAATAGAAACAATAACAGAAGGATACCATGGATGATTAATTTTTTGATTGATTGATTGATCGATCGATCGATCGAAAAGGCAAGGTTCAATTAGTGAAAATGTAATTTTTTTTCCATTTTCTAATTAAATTTATTGTATAATCTAATTAATAATGTTTTTGTTGTTGTTTTTTCAGTGTCAGAATTTTTTTTTTGTTTTTTTTCGTTTTGTTTCCGATTCACTCATTCATTCTGTACAATACATTGCCAATGTAGCAATAGCACCTAATGCCGTGGCACAGAAACAAAATACAGTCATACGATCTTTTTTCCATATATCATCTTCGGTAAATATTAATTGATTAATTTCATTATTAATCATCATCGATGATGTTGATGTATTTATATTATGATGATGAATAAATGATGAACGATTATTATTGCCAATTAAATTCATTGTTGATGTTGTTGATGAATCATTCCATGCATTACTAACTGGTAATTTTGTTTGCATCATTTCTGTTGTTAATGATGTTTCCAATTTATGATATTCAAGACTTAATTCCGTTGATTGTATTGATGATAGACGACTTTGATGATGATGATGATTATGATCAGGTAATGAATATCTATCATCATCATCATCATCAATAATATTGTCTATCGATGATGATTCTAATCGATTTCTATTTCTATTAGGTGATTGATGTTTTTGTTTACAATTTTGAAATGATGTTTCCATTAAATTTTTTGTTGGTTGACTAGTTATCTATAGGTTTTTTTTGCAGAAAAAAACATTGAATGAATTTTTGGAACGTTTACACTTTTATTTCAAATCAAAATTGATTTTACTTACAATTGTTTGTCGTGATGATGAAGAGTAATTATCATTATGATCATCATCACCATCACCATCACCATCACCATCACCACCACCACCACCAACATCATCATCGTCATCAACAATAATAATATTACGATTTAATGGTCGTAATGTTGATGATTGTGGTGGTGATTGTACATAATATTCTCTTGATGATGAAATTATAACCAAATTATCTTTATCGTTAACAAAACCATCATTATCACCAACAACATAGACATCACTTTCATGATGATGAATTGAATCAACTTTTGAATAACTTGGTGGACGATCATCATCATCATCGTGATCACCATCTTCAAGATGATATTGATTTTCATAATTAGATAATTTTTGTATATCATCTATTTGATTTTTTGCCAGTTTTTTTTGCTGTTGTCTGTTTGATTTTTCTTTATTATTACCGCTATCCATTATCGATTTTATTGATGATAATGTTTTCAATGATGATGATGATGATTCTATATCGAATGTTGATTGTCGATTCAATTTCTTATTATTTTTCTTATTATTATTCACCTGTATTGGACTATTCGTTAATGATGTTGTTGTTGATGGTACAATTGAACGATTATTATTTCTTGTCGATGTTGTTGATGATGATGATGATGATGGTAATTTCATTATTATTGCAGTAGTAGTAGTGGTAGTAGGAGATTTATCATATCTAGTTGAATAATTTGATTTTGTAGATGGATTATTACCAACGATAGGATTTGAATCTATTGTAGGTGGTGTCAAACGTTTCAGGTTGATTTTATCCAAACTAATGATCGATATATTACTATTGGCCGACATTATTTTTAACGGTCGAAACGGTAACAGAAGTTTTTTGTTTTTTGTTTTGTTTATAAATTTAACTATAGTTGTATTCTTTGTATATATATAGTATATGGTACATATAAAATTTTATCGGTCATTAATATGTTTGAAAAATTTGTTTGCTATTTTGCCGCAATCATTATTTTTTTTACAGTCATTTTCATTGTCACTGTCGTTGTTGTTGTTGTTGTTGTCATGATCACTCTTCAATGATAGTTATGGAAATGTTTTCGTTTTTGTCTATTTCCACACTTAACCTTTATTGTTATGATAATGGCCGTCAATTTTTGGTTTTCAAATCACCTTAGTCGTCGTCGTCGTTGTTGTTGTTGTTGTAGCGACAAATATTATCGAGAATCTCTTCATTCATTTTAAATATTGATCATGACGACTTTGGACATTTAAATTTTTCATATATTCATTACGGATTATGGGAAAAAAAATGGATTAACCATAACCATTAGGACACAATAGAATTTCACATTTCATTACTTAGATAGATTGATGATTCGAACGAGATGAACAAGTTTCAAGTTCATTATTACATACCATAGATATGAGAGAAAAAAAATTCTGGTTTCTAGGGTTGCAGAATGAATCGTTTTCATTTTTGTGTTTGTTCATCTGACTGGTTGGTTGGTTGGTTGGTCGTTTCATTAAAAATTCAAAACATTTTTTCCATTCCATTTCATTTCATTTTTTTCGGTTTCATGTTTCTATACAAATGATATACACAAGGAAACTTTTTATTTTGGCGAAAATAAAAATACGAAAAATCGATACCATCGATTATTTTGCCGCCAAAATCATTGATGATCATTTGTTTTGTTCAGAAAATTCTATTTTATTTGGTTTCCATTGAAAATAATGAAAATGAATTTAAAAAAAAAATTGATTAAATTGAGGTACATGGAGAGAAAATTTGTGATGAATTTTTTCAAATTTAAATCGATATTCGGTGCATACAAGAAAAAAAATTATTTTTTTTTTCAAAAGAAAATCTTGTCATATCCAGTCTTTGAAAACTTATTGATGATGCAGATGATGTTGATTGTGGTTCGCTGACCACAAAAATTATTTGGGATTTTCCTCAACATTTTATCATCGTCATCATAATAATTCTTTAACCAATAATAATTTCAATTCTTTGACCAACATATTTTCAATTTTGAAAATGACGAAGATTGGTGCTTAAAATCATCATCATCAACAACAAATTGTTATTGATCAATCAAACACAATAATAATAATATAATATAATCGACTGGTTCGATCCAGTTTCATTGATTTTTTTTTAGTTGATATATAATAATTTACTTGTTATGTTTATTGAATGATAAACGAAACATTTCTACCATCCTACCATGATGATGGTGATTGATTGTTTTATTTTGAAATACCAACAGCATCATACAAATGGAAAAAAAATGTGATTGACTAATCAAAAAAAAAAAAAAATCCACATCATCCATCTGAAGATGATCTTTTATTTTTTTTTTTTTTTTTTTTGCAAAAAAAAGTGTTGAGGAATTTTTTTTTTCTTTCAATGCACAATTTCTTATTGATTGGATTGATAAACTTGCGGGATATCGAATATTTGTATCTTTCTCTCTCTCTCTCTGTTTCTTTTGGTGTTTTTTTCTTTTTTTTTTTGAAATTTTTCAAATACCAAATCGATCATGTGGTAAAATTGGACATTAACACTACACACATAGTTTTATCCACTTGATCATCATCATGATACTGTGATATAGTTATTTATTTAAATTGTAAATATACAACATTCCAAAACGAAATCAAAAAAAAAAAAAAAAAAAAAAATCTCTGCCTCTTTTTTTTTGTCTGGTTCGAAAAAATTTGTGCAAAGAAAAAAAAACCAGAACGAGAGAAATTCAATAGAATTTGTTTTTTTTCCTGAAAATTTTTTTTTCAAATTTAAAAAAAAAACAACTTGTTGCTAAGCGCAAAATTTATCTGCTTTACAGACATTTAGTTTATACAAATATTTTTTTTTAAAAAAAAACCACAACAGACACACACACACACACACTGAAACAGGATAAGGGAGCACTAGCTAGTATAGCCGGATAATGTAGAAAAAAAAACGAACGAATGAAACAGTCAACCAGCTTAATAATCAAAAAAAAATCGCAACAAAAAAAAACCTCAGCCATGAAAAAAAATTATTAAACTCTGATCAAAATTTTGTGGCCATGAAAATCATTGCGCATACACACACAGACATCCAAAACCGACATTTTTCTTGTCATCATCATCCATTGAATTTTTTTTCCTTCACATTTGGTATGCAAACTGTGAAAAATGAGAAGAACGAAAAAAAAAAATTCGAACATAATTTTCGATATGCCGCTGCTTTTTCGTGTGTGTGTGGTTGACAAATGTCGCGGGTTTAATTCATTGATGAGGATCATAAGACTTACAGACGATTTTCAATGGCTATCATGATGATGATGATGATCCGAAAATAAAAAGCCGTTTCAAATGTACAAAATGTTTCTTTTTGGCTTTAGTTTGTTTTTATGTGTGCATGTGGTGGCGGCTGTTTAAACATCGATAGGCAACCAAATTAATTCCAATTCCATCCATCCATCCATACATACAAATTCATTCCGACATCCATATAGTTACAGGAAAAAAAATTTGATTGATATAAAAAACAAATACTGTTTTCGTTCGTGTGTACAACAACAACAGCAACAGAATCATGTGTGGAATATTTGCCGTACTCAATTATGATGATGATGTAAAAAAATTTCGCCAAAAAGCATTGAATCATTCGAAAAGGTTTGTTTGTTTCTCTTTATTTTGATCTATTTTTGAAATATTGAATTTTCACTAAAGAATATTCATGAATCATTAATTTTGTTTTGTTTTGTTTTGTTTTGTTGCTCAAATAGAATCCGTCATCGTGGCCCTGATTGGTCTGGTTGTATAATATCGGGAAATAATATCTTTTGCCATGAACGTTTAGCTATTATTGGTGTTGATTCTGGTGCCCAACCAATAGTTAGCCACGATAAATCAATGATATTGACTGTAAATGGCGAAATTTATAATTATAAAAAATTGAAAAATAAAATACTAAAAGATTGTCAATTTGTTACCTATTCGGATTGTGAAGTAATCATACATTTATATCGAATGTTTGGTGATGATTTTATACAACAATTGGATGGAATATTTTCGTTTGTACTATTTGATACTACGGATGAATCATATGTGGTGGCAAGAGATGCTATCGGTGTGACAACACTATATTATGGTTATAATGTCGATAAACCAGAAACATTTTATTTTGCATCTGAAATGAAATGTTTGAATGATATATGCGATACAATCATGTCATTTCCACCGGGACATATTTATGATTCAAAACAGAAATGTTTTCGTCAATGGTATCAACCAAAATGGTATAACGAATCATTGGTGCCTACACAGCCAGTCGATTATGATATGATAAGGAAAAAATTAACAAAAGCAGTGAAAAAACGTTTAATGTCTGAAGTACCATATGGTGTACTATTATCGGGTGGATTGGATTCCAGTGTCATTGCTTCGATTGCGGCACGTGAAACACGTCGTATGCTGAAACATGAATTTGTTGCCAATCAATTGTTGAAAAAATCAGGAAATATTGTAAGTAGTGATGATAATAGTGGTGGTGATAACAGTAGTGGTAATAGTAGCAGTGACGAACAAACCGATGTTTATTGGCCAAGATTACATTCATTTTCCATTGGATTACCAGATAAGTCATTTTTCATCTTTAACCATTTCAGAATTTATTTATTTGATTGTTTTTTTTTATTATACGATCTCCCGATTTAGTTGCAGCAAGAGAAGTTGGTGCATTTTTGAAGACTATCCATCATGAATATACGTTTTCCATACAAGAAGGTTTGGATGCTATTTCCGATGTTATATATCATCTTGAAACATATGATGTGACCACTGTACGTGCAAGTACTCCGATGTATTTGTTATCAAGAAAAATCAAAGCCAATAGTGTTAAAATGGTATTAAGTGGTGAAGGTTCGGATGAAATATTTGGTGGTTATCTTTATTTTCATTCCGCACCGAATGATCATGCATTTCAAGAAGAAACGGTTAAACGTGTCAAAAATCTTCATACATCGGATTGTTTACGTGCAAATAAATCAACAATGGCATGGGGTTTGGAAGCACGTGTACCATTTTTGGATAAAGATTTTCTTGATACTATTATGAATATTGTTCCGAAAGAGAAAATGTGTTCGAAAAATCGTATTGAAAAATACATTCTTCGAAAGTAAGTTTTTTCATAGAAAAAAAATTGGCAACTATTAATCATCAATTCTTTCTCTCTCTTTGAAGAGCATTTGATACATCCGATGATCCGGATAAAGAACCATATCTACCGGACAGTATTCTATGGCGACAAAAGGAACAATTTTCTGATGGTGTTGGCTATTCATGGATCGATTCATTAAAAGCTGAAGCTGAACATCGTATAACCGATCAATTGTACGATAAACGTCAGGAACGATGGCCAGTGGATACACCAACAACAAAAGAAGCCTATTTGTATCGTGAATTATTTGAAATTCATTATCCACAAAAAGCTTGTATTAAAAGTATTGTACGATGGATACCACGTACTGATTGGGGCTGTCCAACCGATCCATCTGGTCGTGCACAAAAATCACATAAAGAAGCATATGATAATAATGGTACATCTATGGATAATGGTGATTGTAAAACGATTGTAAATGGACAGAATGGTGGTGGTTCCATACCAAATGGATCAATGGTACATTAAATTTTTTGTATCCGAAAATGATCCAACATTATGTGTGGATGATTATTTTCCTTTAGAAAAATAATTAGAGAAATAAATAAATGAAATTTGAAAAAAACGAACGAATTTTTCTTTTTGCTTTATTCTAATTACGAATAAAAACTTATAATACTAAAGAGCTGCCATCTGTTGGCAGAGAGTTTTTTTTTTGGAAAATTTTACTTTTGAAAAATGAAATTAAATTGATTTATTTAACATACATAAATTCTAAATAAAATTCAAAATAACTGAGTAAAAATTAAAAAAAAGAGTATACAAATGCTCGAAATATATCGATTATTTTTTCTTCTTCTCAAAATACACAAATTACACACACACACAAACAAACAAACAACCAAAAAAACATTCCGTTACATTACTACAAACATTTATGATAATCGTGATGATGATGATAAAATAACAAATAACAATGTTGTTGATAATGATGATGATGATGATGATGATAATGATGACAAGTTATTTTTTTGTTTTGTTTTGTACAATTATTATCATTAAGTTTTTTGTTTAATTTTTTGCTCTAGAATCAATGTCAAGCGGCGGCGGTAAAATGGTGGAGGTGAATGGAAATGAAAATTATGGACGGCTATGGAAGAGTGGTAAAGAAGTTCCAAGAAATGAATCAGAAAAATAGGAAACAACAAATTTGATCAATTGTATCCAGAGACAGACACACACAGACATTGATGATTGAATGTGGGAACACATGATAAATACCGTTATGCATGGATAGAATCATTCTCGGATGTCAATCTAACCATCTAGATTCTATGACAAAACGAAAAAAAAAATTATAGATTTATGAAGAATCTAAATTATGATATTTGTGTTTATTGTTTTGTGAATGCTGCTGTTGTTGTTGTTGTTGTTGTTGTTGAGATGTTGGTACAAGAATTGCACTGATTACTGTTGATGATGATGATGTTGTTGTTGTCGTTGATGATTGTTGATGTTGTAAAAGGTTGGTTGTACCAAGATTTTTTGAATTAATTTTTCCATGTTGCTGTTGCAATTGTTGTTGTTGCTGTTGTTGTTGACGTTTATGTTGTTCAAGACCAGCGGCAATATAACTGAAAACACAAAGAACAGCATAACAAATTTGATCGGCCATTTGTGAACGAAATTTTCTTTGAATAATTTGTCGTGTTTTAGGATCTATATATTGTTGTGGAATAAAAACAAAAAAAAGGCAATGTTAAATAGATTTTATCAAACAAAAAAAAAATCCGATTCTTACTAAATTCTTCGATGACAAATATTCCACCTTTTTGTGTAAAACATTTTCGTATGTTTTCCAAACGAATGAAAAACTATTTAGAAATTTTTTTTCAATTCCCATCATCATCATCATCATAATTCATGATGCGATCATGAACAAGAGGGAGAGGAAATAGAATGGAAGAAAAAAATGGACAAAAATTAGATAAAATCCACAAAGAAACGTGAACAAATATTATCACATAAAATGACTATATGAGTGAGAAAAAGATGAGAAAAAAAATTCTGAAAACTAAAAACAAATAAACAAAAAAAAACAATTGAATTAAGAAAATGAAATTTAAAAATTAAAAAAAAATAGAAAAATCTAAACAGATCAGGATATATATTATTATTATTTAGTTCAACTTTGAATAATCTAATCTAGCTGTTTATCTGCATTTGTGTGTGTGTGTATTCGGGTATGGGCGTGTTTTGTTGAAATTTTTCCTGTGTGTGTGTTTTATTTGTATTTTTTTTTTCTTTTTTTATAAATTAAAATTGATGAGCACACGCACGCACATTACTCACACGTGTATATAATATACATACATGAAAACAAAACGATAAAATTCTAACAACATGCATACACGCACACACACACGCACGCACAAAAATTAATTTACAAAATTGAAAAAAAAATCAAACAAAATAAGTGCAAGCAAAACATAAAACATAAAAAAAACCTGAATTTGGGATATCAAACAGGCAAACAAAATGCACACCAAACAACAAATAAGAATAAGAAAGAAGCAGGTTATTATTATCATCATCATCATAATCGATCGATTGATCAAATACGAAAAATAAATGAAAATTAAAAAAAAAAATAGATCATTATCATCATCATCATCGTCGTCGTCCATTTTCTACAATCGGGCATAATTGGTGGTGGGGATGGTGGTGGTGGCAATGGTGGAAGTGGTTTGGGTTGTTGTTGTTGTTGTTGTTTCAACATGGAAAAAAGCAACAAAGAGAAAAAAATGAAATTAAAAAAAACTACAACTACAACTACAACAACAACAACAACAGCAGCAGCAACTATCATTATTCAACTACGAATGATTCTTTAAAAGAAATTCTAATAATTTATCTAGAATCACTACAACTAATTTATATTCTGTAACAATCTACAAAGGTTCTTTGCTTTGTTGTTTTACAAATTACAAATTTTTTTTCAAATCTAAAAAAAAAATAAACAGAAATCACAACTAACAACAACCAACCAACGACTAATTCAAGACCATTGAAGCATTGCTTCTTGCTAATTTTGAGATGGTTTTTTTTCTCAACTCAACTCAACAAAAAACAAAAACAAAACAGAATGAAAAACAAAAACAAAAAAAACTAAATCAATGGAAATGAAATTAAATGAAATAACAAAAAAATTGAAACACAAAGCAAAAGGAAATGGAAAGTGAATAAGAAAAAATTAAATTATTTTTCTTTTTTATACCTACAATTACTACTATTATCAGTACTACTAAAACGACTATTACTACTACTACTACTACTTTTATCAATTATATTACAGAATTTTGGAATGACAATATTTACACAGTAGTATTGAAAAATGAAAAATGAAAAAAAAAACACAATAAACACACACACACACATACACAGCCACGACAACAATTATTTTTTTTTTTTTTGTAATTCTATAAATGGAAAATTGAAAATGAATAAATATTTTTTTGTGTGTGTATTTGGTAAGTAAGTAAGTGAGTAAATATTGTGTGCTGATAATCGGAAAGTGGTCAATAGCCATTATTATTATTATTATTGTTCATATTAGTGTTAATAATATTAGAGATTAGAGATGATTAAAAAAAAGTTGAAATAGATAAATAATAAAAATATCCCGACCAGCACCATTTTGAATGGTCAATAAAAATAAAGAAATTAAACAACAACAACAACAAAACAAATTGATGAAATAAACAAAAATAAAAAAATGAAAAACAAACTACAAACTAATAGATATAAATAATTCAAAAATTTTTTTATAATCAATCAATCATTAAATATATATATAATCAATTTATATAATGGATAATAATATACCTCAAAATCCTATTCACAATGTGAATTGTATTTTTTTTTTGTTCAATAAAATTTTTTTTCATTTGTTGCAGAAGAAAGGTCGGAAGAATTGAAGAATGAAAAAGAAATAAAAAAGAAAGAGAGAGAGAATATTCAGGTAAGAAATAAATTTCATTTAAATAAAACAATCAACAAATTAGTGTGTGTGTTTGTGTGTATCTGTGTAAAATGTATGTGTTTGAAATTTTTACTAATTACTATTGCCACTACTATTTACTACTATTATTACCATAAAATATAAAATCCACAAAACGGTTGATACCACACACATCTTTTTTAAAAAAATAAAAACAACAACAACTGAAAATTGAAAAAAAAGACTACCACTGAATGGATGAATTTCTTTCTGGCCATATACAAAAAAAAAACAAACAAAATCAAATTACAAAAATTATAAAAAAAGAGAACGGGGACACTAAAAATGGAAAAATTAAGAAAGAGAAAAAAAGGAAAATCGCCTAAACCAAGGACCATCTCAAAAGTCCTGGAATCTTTTTTTTTCTTTTGTTTCAACATGAGGAACAAAGGAGAGAATAGGAAAGTGTCATGGAAAGGATGATTATTATAGAAAATTTTCGAAAAAGAATCGACGAACAATGATCATTGAATGATAATAACATTAATTAATTATATAATTGAATTTAAATAAATTTAAATTGATAATTGGATTAGCAGAATTCAATCCAAGACAAAAAAAATAATGTGTGGTATTTGGATAAATTAATTAAAACAAACAATCAATCAATCAATCAAATCAATCAATTTGATTAAATTAAATTTAAAAAAAAAAATAAATGTGACACACACACACGCAAGCTGTTCGGTTAAATGATTCAAAATAAAAATTTAAAAACATAGGAAAAACGGAGGATTCTGTGTGTGTGTGTGTGTGTGTATGGATCCATGTTGAAGTGGAAAAAAAATGGTGTCAGATGCTATGCTATTCTCTTACACACGCACACGCACACACACACACACAAGCTGTTCAGATCCTATTCTAAAGTCCTAGCTGAAATTGGATTCAAAAAGAAAATTTAGTTTTTCATTATCTTAATCAATCAATCCAACAATCAATTATACACACAAAATTAAAAAAAAAACAAAATAAAAATCAATCATCAATAACCAAGGATAAAATATTACGGATTAAATTAACAAAAATTATGAAAATGAATGTTGTCATGTTATGAACGAAAAAAAAAATCAATCAAATCAGCTTATTATGGTTCCTTGGCAATTGAATTCAATTTTTTTTTGATTAAAAAAAATCAAAATCTCAATCTATATGGTTTGGGAAATTTGAATAGAAGATAATTAGATAAAAGAATTGACAATCAATAACAACAACAACAACAACAACAAAAATCAATAAACAAATTACCAATCACAAATTGAACACCAAATTTTTAAGAAATAGAGAGAAATATATGAAAAAACAAACAGAATTCTGTTCATTTCATTGTGTGTTGTGAATATATTGTCTGTTTTTTTTGTTCTTATTATATATATTCTGTCAACACAACCCCAATAATTATGATAAATAAAAAGAATTGCAATGAGGAACCAATAAAAATTACTTACCTTACTATTGGCAAATAATAATCCAACGCCTTCCATACAGACTTGTAATAGACCACCTTCACTACTTTTCATATCTTGTACAGGAAATTCACCACCGAGTTCAGTACCTTTTAAAATGATTCATTGATTAATAAAAAGAAAACAAATTCAATCCAATCAAAATATTAATTAATTACCTGGCAATGTTCCTGTACCATTTTGTACAGCACGTTCCATTGATTCTTTAATACAATAATAAAGATCTTTACATTTACGTGTATAATATTTATGCAATTGTGTATGGGCACCATTACGGCGCCACAAACACAATACTTTATTCTTGGGCGAATAAGTCATATTGACTAAACGTTCATACCACCAACGTTCAATAATGATACCATTTATTGAACGTAATATGAGGCCATCATCACGAACCTCCATGAACATCATATCGCCCATTGAATCTGTACCCATATGTACAGTAAATGTTTGTCGATGTATTTGTCGTGTTGATAATGGTTTGAGATCAATATCATTACCATGTAGATAATCAATTTGATCCAATACTTCATTAATTTCGGCTGAATAAACAAGACCAATATGACATTTACCTAATTTATCGTATTAGATCGATTTATAGTCATTAAATGGAATTATGTTTTTAAAGATGATACTCACCCAATAAACGACGACATTTACGTTTTATTTCTGTACGATCAATATTAACCATAATCATAAAAGCGGTCATATTATACAGAAATGTAGCCAATAAACGATCCTCTTCATGTTCTAAACGTTTTTTATCAATCTCCGATAATGTATGATATCTACTCATCATTTCACCTGGACCTTGATCCATACCGATAAGGTCACGTTCTTGTGAAACGGCATCCAGAAAAACATCTTCCCAGAATTGCATCTGATCCCAAAGATTTGAACGATTATTACCGATAACACTTTCGAATAGATAATATCTCTGTATTTCCATCGGTATCGATCCGATTAATGCACCACCATGATAACGAAAACCGGCCGAAATGGATGATTTACTACTCCATACACTGGATGTACGTGATTGTCGTCCTTGTAATCCCTGTTCGGAATATAGAAAAAAATAAAATGTAATTTTTTAAGTTGCAAAATCTTTTTGGAATTTGGCTAAAAAAAATTCCTAAAGACAGCTAATAGAGGTATTCCTTGAGTATGTAAAATCCTAGAGATGAAAAGGTTATTAAGCAATAATATGAGGAAAATTACTTCTATGTCAGTGTCAGAACAGGTAGAACGAAAAGAATTGCTGCCGAATAATTTCGTGCCAAAAATAGGATTTACCGTCAATGATCCAGCATCTGAGGCATTGCATGACGGTGATGCATCACTCAATACATCCGATTCGAATGATATCAATTGGTTCAACATTAGATTACGTTTCCAACTAGTTTCATTTGATTTAGGTATCGATCCAAGCGTATCTTTTGATTCGGATTGTAATTCGTGTGATGTTTGATTATCACCGATTGTTTGTTCAACATTTGATAATTTAGAAAGATTTTCATTCGAACCAAAAGGTGTTGATCGTTGTGAACATGTTGCTGTTGTCGCAGCCATCGATGCTTTTTCTTCGGCTGTCATTTCTTTGACCCAGAAATGTGTATGAGCAATTTCCAATATGGCAAATGTACTGGCCATTCCACTACTGCTACTATTACTGCTTGCATGATGGAAATAATTCTGTTCAAGTCCATAGATCATTGCATTTATCACTTTAAGTAATCCTTTCCAAACATTTCTTGGTATTTGTACATCTTCAATATGATCATCTGGTCCAATTTTTCGAGGCATAGCTTTATTTAGCAATTGTATCACTAATGCACGATATTGCTCATCTTCCATTAATTTTTTCAGTCTTGATAATTTCAACCACCCAATACCTTCACCTTCCAATACTGAATTGATTGAATCTTTCAAAAACAATTGATTATCACTGTTTTGCATGGATGTAAATGTAGAAAATGAATAAATTAATCGAATATTAAGACAATTGAATACATACCTATGATTTTGATTTTTCTGGTCTATTGTTTGCTGTTGTTGTTGTTTGTTGATTCTGGGCAGATGTATGACGAATTAGATTGGATTTTTCAATCAAACCTTTTTTGCCTTTGGGAAATGGTCCAAATGGTTGTGTGCGTTCTTTCACTTTGGCCAAATTAGATTTACTGAAAAATCCCGATAACATACCGGCAGTTTTATCGGCAAGCCCATTAAAATCACTAGACATTGATGATATAATCGATGATGATGATGATGATAATGGAAGTCCATAATTATTATCAACATTAGATTGTTGTGTTTGTTGTTGTTGTTGTTGCTGTTGTTCATTTTCTTCTTTTGAATGGCGCCAAAATTCTTTTGCCTGTCCTTTCATTGGTTCACCGAAATCTTGAAGTTTGGCCAAGAATTTTTTCTTTCCAGCTTGAGCTGCTGGTTTAGCAACCACTTCTTTAGCGACAGCTTTTGCTTCTCTAGCCATATCTTTTGCTTCATGTGTTAATCGATCCAGAATAGAATGCCCTGAAATTGAATCACGATGTGTTTGTGATTGTGAACGTGTAAATACAGATGAAATAGAAATGGCTTTGGTTAACGTAGGTGTCGATGTACCGGATGATTTATCCAATGAATTTGATGGTGATATGTTTGGTATGGATGAACTGGAAGTATAGCTTATATTTTCCAATGCTTTTGGTGTTGAACTACGACTAATCTCTGTAATTGGTTCAACCGTTTCCGTACTTTCACTGGTTACTTTATTCAAATTCGATGTTATCTGATTCAAATCGGGCAAAGTGATATTTGTCTTTTCATATAATGATGTTGTCTTAAATTCATGTTGTTGATCATCATCATCCGAATCTGAATTTGAAGATGAACTTGATGATTTATGGATTTCTGGTTGTGGTTGTTGTATGGAAGATTTTCTTCGAATTTTTGTTCGTGCTGTTATGACTGGAGCGACGGTGTTTGCTATATCGACGTCTTCACCACTTGTATTAGTTTTTACAGTATCATTAAAACCATCCGGTATCGATACCAATTGTATTGATTCCGGTGGATGAAATACTGAACTTGTATCACATAATGTAAAACTTGAATTGGAAGGATCTCTTAATGTATCTGTGGTGTATGCAAAATTAAATTTGATTAAAATCAAATTAGAAAAACGAAAAAAAACTTACTTAAATATTCGGAATTAATACGATTTGCATTGCACATTTGTTCAACAAATTCATTTAGCGATGAATATGATGATGATGTACTTGGTTCGTCAACACTATCATCATCATTTTCATCATCATCTTCATCATCATCGTCATCATCACTATCAGCATTCATTTCTTTTTCAATAGATTCTTTAAATATTTTTGTCAATTTACAATTGGCACCACCACTACAAACACGAAAATTTATAGCATCCAATTGATGGCTATACCATTTAGCTTTATCGCCAATAATCGATGGATCATAGACACCATTTTGAACACGAATAAAGGCAACATTATCAGGACATAATGACCATTCGGCGAAAAATTCGACGGCCTAAAACAAGAACAAATTTTATAACAAACAAATGATCAGCTTTTAAATCAGAATACCTGAGTTTGAACAAATTTTGTTAGGAAGACAGATGATTTAGGACGTGAATGTAGAAATGAATTTATTTGAAAGGCAACCACCGGTCGTGGAAATAATCGAATCGTACGAGTATATTCAGAAAAATTCAATAATATACCATTTGAATTGAAAAATTTAACCATTGCTATTCTTGCAGCTATATCGACCGAATCCACATCATTGCCGAATGATAATGGATCGAATGATCGATTTGATCCCTGTTGTTGTTGTTGTTTCTGCTGCTGTTGCTGTTGATGAGTAAAATTATTGCTTTGTTGTTGCATTCTCAATTGAGCCGGATTCGTAATCGACATTGATGCTAGCACTTGTTTGAAATGATTTTTAAGTGTACTACCTTCTGGTTCAGGTAATGGTGGTAGATCATCGGCAGCAGTTGGTTTAATTATTTTATTTGTATCCAGATCGACAAGCCATACATCATCGGGTAATTTGAAATTTTTTTTATATAATAAAAATGATGATGGAACACCAATGATGAATGGTGTTGGTGCTAATAGTAGCTATAAATTATCCAAAAACAGATCATTAATAGATTAAACAAAATTTAATCAACATTACCTGTTCTGCGGAATTCATACAAGTTGGCAACAATGGTATCACAGGAAACATATATTCAAATGGATAGATAATCGTAACAAATGCCATCACTGACATTGATAGGGCATTATAATCTCGTGATTGTATAACAATCTTATGTTCCATCATAATCATCGTAATTACTTTCAAACATGTTTCAACACCCAATAATTCCAATGGTAAATGTAATGGAAAATCAATTAATGAAAATCTTGTATGATCAGGTAAGGCTAATACTAATGGTGGACGAATTTCTGGATCCAGAATTTCCAATTCAACTTTTGTTTTACCAGGAACAGGTACTGGTGAGCTTAACAATCGTAAACACCAGGTTTCAATTTCACAAACATCATTCAATACATTTTCTGGTAGGATTTTTGTGAAATCTGGTTCAAATCTTGTGGTCAACAAAGTCCAGACAAGATCTCTACAAGTTTTATGATGGGAAAAAATGAGATTGAAATTTGTTATTTTCATTTGTTTCAATGTTTACCTTCGATGTTTTTTATCTCTATTTCGTTGGCTAAACATAAAAATCATTTTCCGTAAGGTGGTTAGACATTCACGAAATGTTGAAAAAAATGGATGATGTGAAATAATACATAATGATATGAGTGAAAGGCATCTATGGGAACGACTACCATCACCACTGTTGCTATTTTCATCATCATCACTAGATTTTGTTGAACAATATGGTGTACGTAGATGAAAATTCATACAAATACCATAACGTACACGTGATGTATCTTTTTCAGTCAAAGCAAATACAAATGAATTTGTATCACGTTGTGATAACCGACGAATATCCGTATTGATACATCCTTCTGGTTGACAAAAAAATACAACATCAGGTGATAATGGAAAATCTTTATGATCTTCTGGTGGATAACGACGTAATAATTGTGGCAACTGTACCGATTGTGTGGCGGATGGTGTACGTGTACCAACAATAACGATATAATCAAGTAAACGTGGTGAAAAATATTTTTTCACACAATCAGCCATGATTGATTGATTGATTGATTGATTGATTTTTTTTTATAAAGATAAATGTTGATAATTAATTTTCTTTATAATAATTTGATAATAATAATAATAATAATTCATCCGATAATTAATCAAAAGCTCTAAATGAAATTCAAAAGATGAAAAGAATCAATATAATAGAATCAAAGTGGAATTTGAATGTGAAAAAAAAACTTACCAATAAGTTTAAAATGAAAAAAAAATTTTTATTTAAAAATCGATCGCTGTTGCAGTAGTGGTTGAAAATTGGTTGAGCGAAATTTTATTTTTATTGAATTTGTTTTTTTTTCCTAACCACAATGTTGTTGTTGCCATCGTCATCATCATTGTCGTCGTTGTCGTGATTATTGTTGTTGTCAACAACAAAAAGCTTGATCATTTTTATTATTATTATTATTATTGAGTTGACATGTTTTTTTTCGCCTGGTTTGTATTGTGTGTGTGTGTGTGTGTGTGTGTGTAGGATAAAATTTTCAAATTGAATGAAACAAATTTCAATTATTCACCATTATCGCCATCATCAGCGTCATCATCATCGTCATTATTATCGTCGTCCATCTTGAAACCATGGCAATATTGATTAATTTGAATTTAAATTTTTTTTTCTTTTGTTTATAAGACGAATAGAAAAAAAATCTGGAAGTCAAAATCTAATATGTATGTTGATAATGATTCAATTATCAAAATAATGGATGATGATGATGATGAAAAGTTTGAATTTGAAAATAATGTTCACATTCTATGGATATTGATAGATTGAAATTCGTTTTTTTGGTGTGTGTGTGTTTGTGTTGAAATGTCACTTTTCATTCCATGATTGATGTGCTTTTATATGACGACGAAAAAACATTTGTAATTGACAATGAAATTCGATTATTGAATGACGTCGATAATCTATAATCGATGATAATGTTTGTGTTCAAAAATCAATGGACGAAATTTATTATTATTATTATTATTGCAATCGTTGTTGTATTTTGTGCAGTTCCGGTTGAAAAAAAAGCTCAAATATCTAAATATAAAATTTTTATGTACTGTGGGCTGTGTAATGAATGAAACAACGAAAGTAAAAAAAAAGAAAAAAATTGAATTATAAGGGATTGGTTTGTTCTACTTTTTTTCTGTACGAGGATAATACTCACGAATAATTCTTGTTTTTTTTTTTTGCTTCAATTCGTTGTTATTGTGGGTAGCTCAAGAACACAATTGAGGTTTTGTCTACTTGTTTTATTATACATTTTCTTATCGGTTTCCAATTATTATTATTATTATTATATAGGATTTTCTTCACTTCATAAAATGATTATTATTCTGTCACACACACACACACACGCACATACAAACAAACAAACACAAGGAGAATTGAAAATTCCATTACAAGGTCTTGGATTCGTTGAAGTTAATGTGTGAAAAATTTGTGCACATAAACACATACACACACACACGCTCAGATCGATGAAATTCTAAAAAAAAACAGGAGAAAAATGGCGTTCCAAGATCAAATTGAGAAGAAGCAGAAGCAGCAGCTGAGAATATTAGACTATGAGTGAATGAAGAAAGAATTTGACATTCGACTATATACACTCAAAATGCAAACTACACAAATTGTACATAGTTTCAAATGGAACAAATACACGCAAATTTGGGTGCGAACCTTTTCTGTACACACACACACATAAAACTAACAAAATGTAATTCTCTATATACAAACAGACACACACACAAAAAATGAACAATCAACTAAATTTGTTCGTTCGTACGTTTTTTTTTTTGAACGACAATCTTTGGTTATAATAATATATCGAGACACATTTGTTATTGTTCAATGACAAACGATCAGAAAACAACAACAACAAAAAAAAAAAAAAATCAAAATAAATTAAAACACAACCTATATCATATATACGTCACAAATACCTCTAGCCTTCATCATCATTTTCAGTGAAATATTCTTGTCGATTTTGTTGTTGTTGTTGTTGTTGCTGGTTTCTCAATACAGGAGAATGCTGCTGGATACTATCATGTCCAGCATATAGTCAAAAACAGACAGAGACAGAGAGAAAATCCATTTTGGTATATAGCTTTTTTCTGTAGTCGTTGTCGTCGTTATCGTTGTTTTTTTTTTTTTGCTGATAGATTTCCTATCTCTACTATTTTTTTTTTTTGCCTTTCCTGTACGTCATTCAACATTCAACATTAGATTCGATTCGTTCAATATATCGGATTTTTATATATAAAAAAATAAAACAACACCATGACTATGACGACCTTTTATGCGTGTGGGTGTGCGGGTCGGACAACGCGCTTTTATCAATTATGACCAGAAAAAAAAATAATTTTGGAGATTTCCGGAAAATCTGCCACCATCTAGTGGTCGCCGATCGAATTACAATACAACAAAAAAAAAAAATTTATTTTTCTTGTAATTTTATTTTTATTCAACAAAAAAAAAAATCATCATTAAAATTTCATTTTAATGATTGCCGTTCTTCCGCCTCAGCCTTTTCATCATTATCATTATTATCGATGTCCGGTTTAATACCGGATTCAGGATCTTCCGGTTTTTTATATTCAAATGTTTTTATATTTTTATTATTATTATTCACTGTATGATTATTTAGTTTATCAATAGTTTGAAATGTTCCAAATTTTCGACGACGATTAATGTAAATGAAAATGATTGTAATAAACATAAATATGACAATCATTATTGTTAAAATAATCAATGTTGCTAAATATGGATATCTTGGTATCAAACACATTATTGTTTGATCATGATAAACATTACACCATTTGTGTAGATATGGTACCAATTTAAATGGTAATTGCCATATAATTTCCGTTTGATTTTTAGTACAATAATGGCCACTATGTGAAAGCCAACAATCACGTACTAGCCATATGCCACAACATTTAATTATTTCACCTACGGTTGAATGTTCATTAATCACGGTGAATATATTGTCCGCTTTGATTTTTCGATTAAAAAAAAAACAAACAAGAAAAAATGGTGAATTTGAGAAGAAAAAATAAATAAATTTTTCTTACACATACCTAATGCCGTTATTTCCAGATTACATTTAGCAAATTTTTCACGCCAATTTGATACACAATCAACCAATGTATTGTAGATGTTTAATTCTTCTACTTTATAAAAACGAATCGTTGGATGATCACCATAATCAACGTGTTGATGATTACAATCAATTGGCGATGTTTGTATAATGATGATGATGATCATCAATATTGAGCAATTTTTAATCGTAAAATTCATTTTTCAAATTGTAAATTTGTAGCCACACAACAACGATGAATGAATGGTTCATCAATTTTGAATAATAATAAATTCACGGAAAAAAAACTGGATAAAAAAAAACTCTCATCATCCATTTTGTTGTTGATTTTCATTTTCTTTTGTTGTTATTACGTTTGTCCAAAAAAAATGATCGATTAGATAGAATAAATGAATTTTGAGGAAAATGAAAATCCACATTCACATAGACATATACTATTTCAATGTCACGATCAAGATTTTTTTTTGTGGCTTTTAATCGAAAAAAAAAACAAAAGCAAAAAACATTTTCATTGCTGGCTAAAGAAAGTTCAACATTACCTTGGCCACACATACACACAAATGTTTTAATGTCCATATATTGTCTGTATTATGTGTTTATCTTAATCAACAACAATCATCGATGATTTTGATTATTATCATCGATGATTTGATTATTATTTCAACACATTTGACCCTTTTATATGGACATAGTGTCTAATTCGAACATATATAATTTGTTGTTGTTGTTGTTGTAAATAAGAACCAAACCAAACCAAATCAAAAAAAAGTACCAGAATCAAGGTAGTGATAAGAAAATTCAATATAAAAAAATTAAATTCTTTTTTCTTTTCGATTCTATAGAATCATTCATTTTTCATCATTTTTACCTTGTTTTCCATCAGCTGCCATCATCATCATCATCATCATCATATGGGAAAGAATTCGCTTTCTATTTTGTTTGTATGTTTTTTTATTTCTCGACATTTCGATAGATTCATTTCTTCATCATCACAAAGAATTAATGAAAATTGAAAAGAAAAATCGAACAAAAAGTCTTGATTGGAAAATTTTTTTTTATTTCTTCACCATTGCACTCAAACAATAGTGTGATGATCCTGAAGAAGAAAACAAAAACAAAGGAATTAACCTTTAAGTTTTGTGAATCCTTTTTTGATGAAAATTTTTTTTCATTATTATCATCATCATCATAAACAACAACTGTAATAACATCATCCCAGATTTATATAACGATGATTAATGATAATTGATTATGACAGCATTTGATACACAAACAAATACCATGATGATGATGTCTACACAAGAATCGATCCTAATAATAATGAAATAAAATCCAATCTAAGAGCTTACCTGTGTGAATTTTCAATCATTGCTTGATTATGAAAATAGATTTATCGTTGTTTTTCTTTTTTTTTCAATTAACATTTTTTTTTTCATTTTCTCCAGAATTATTATGATATGATCAAAGTTTAAATTGGAGAAACGAAAGGATTCCATATAACAGAGATTTCGATTTTCCAGCCAAAATCTATGATACATCCGTTTATAATTGTTTTTTTCCGCATAGAATCTATTTTTTTTATAGAATTTAATAATTAATTATGATCATGTACGCATCTGGAATCATCATCATCGTCATCGTCATTATCGTAACTAATTTCGTGCCATTTAAATGATATATGTGTTATATTTAGCATTTTTTTGGGGGGGCGAAAGAAAAACATTTGACAAAAGGTAGGTTGGATTTTTTTTCATTTATTCATTTTTACTCTCGAAAATTCTGTTCCTTTTTTTTTGTTACAAGCATACAAACAATCAAACAAACAAACAAACAAAAAAAGTAAACTAATTGGATGTTTTATGAAACGGAAATGATCGTAAAAAAAACTTACTGAAGGTACAACAACAACAACAACAATTGTCTATTCATTTGAAATTTTCGAAAGTAAAATTTTTCCAATGAATAAATGATAATCAAGAGAATATTTCATCATCATCATCATCATCATCATAATCAGATTGTTCATTTTCATTGAAAAAACAAAACAAAACAAAACAAACGACAAAAAAAACATCAGTCAATAATCAGCCAACAATTTATTTGTTTTTGTTTAAATTATTCAGCTGATTGAAAATGAATTTTTGAATTTCAATGTGTGTGTGTGTGTGTCTTTTTCTGGTTTTTTTTTCTATTTATGAATTCATTCGAGAATGATGATGATGTTGATGATAATAAAAAGTGACATATTGACATATAGACACATGATATAGATTGATTTAAAATAGGGTACCATTTTTCCGGTTAGTATTATATGGGGTTGGTCAGTAATTTTTTAAAAGTTTTGGTCAGTTAAAAACGATCAGTAAATATATCGATTTTGGTCAGTTTTTTATGTGATTGATCAGTTAATTTAAAAATAAATTGTCAGTTTTAAAATGTAAACCGGTCAGTTTTATTTAAAAAAGCGGTCGGTAAAATAAGAAAAATAATCAGTAAAAATAAGAAAAATGATCAGTGAAAATTCAAAATAAGTTAATTTTATTAAATTAAAAATTAATTTAAAATATTTCTCGAATCTAGTCTACTAGCAACGACTTTGTAGCCATTTTCGGTCGGTCTTCATTCATTTCATGATTTGGCCATTTTAAGCATATGATTTATAAATAGATGATCATAAAGCTTGGTGATTTTAAAATGTAGATCATTGATTTTAATACCATCTTCATGGTTTTCAGGAATGAAAATTTTCAATGAAATCATGAATAATCGGACCATTAGTGATAGGATTCGTCTGATCAGCCAACATATGTGAGAAAAAAATGTGTAAGACTCATATGTAAAATATTGAGACGAAGATTTCTTTAAACGTTTCATTGTAGTTTCAAATGTTCGAATAAACAAAATACGCCAGCCAGCCAGCAAACGATCAGCAAGAAAATAAAGTATAGTTGATGACATAAAAACTGACAATTCCTTTTAATTACTGACCCTACATTATTTATTGCTAACTGATCAAAAAAAAACTGACCAACCCCATATAATACTGACCACACTCATAAAAAACTGATCAAAATTAAATTTAAAAAACTGATCATTTCCCTTAAAATACTAACCAATTAAATATATCTCTTTAAAATACCTGCATATGTCATACCTGCATGTGTCCAATGAATGGATGATTTTTTCTTTCTTGTTTATATTTCAAGATTTTGAATAAAACAGAATAAAAAAAATTGCTCATAATAAATTTAAATTGAAACAACAAAATTCTTTTCAAATGGCTAAGTTTGCACTTGATTTTGGGCGAATAAAATCCATGATGATGATGATGATGATGATGATCTAGCCATAACATTGAAAAAAAAATTATCGTTGATTTTTATCACAGACACACACACACACACACATACATACTGAATGGCCAAATTCCGTTGATGCGTATACGCACATGATATATTGTTTCATTTTTTTTTTTTTTTTTTTTTTTTTTGGAAAAAAACCACCCTCTTAGCGCGCGCGATTGCACAAAGTTTAAGCAAGCCATAACCAGCAACAAGAATAACAACGGCAACAGTAGTATGTTTTAGTTTGATTGGCAAAACTATTGAAATACCGAACTTTAGAGACAAATGATTCAGGAATAATTTCATTTGAAAAAAATTTTCATATAAAAACCGTCATTGCAACGGATTTCGGTTGTCTATTACAAACACACACACATCAAACGAACAGACAGACAGACACACACACACACGCAAACATTGTCTATCTGATTTTTAGTTGAAAAATTTCATTCAAATAGTGTAAATTAAATTATCGATAAATCAATTTTATCACAAAATGAAAATGTATTCAACAACAACAACAACAACAGCAACAACGACAACAAAATTGAATATTGACCATAATCATAACCGATTGGCTATCATCAAATTATTATTATTGAAATGTTCATTATTCATTATTTTGGCAATATTGATTGATCCAATATGTGGTCAACAATTATCATCATCATCAGCAGCAACGGCAACGGCAGCGGCAACAATGGCAACAACGACATCCACATCATCGATAAAAAACAAACAAGAAGAAATGATAATGCATACAATAATGAAAAGATCATCATTACAACCATTCGGTTCGGCATCATCATCATTTCGTTGCCTATCAATTTGTCGCCGTGATGCCGAAAGTCTCTGCAAACGTTGCCTATTTCGTGAACCAATGCGTTTTGGTAAACGTAGTGATATTATTAATGTATCACCAAGAGGATCATCATCGTTAACATTTCGTGAACCAATGCGTTTTGGTAAACGTAGTGATATTAATATATCACCAAAAGGATCATCATCGTTATCATTTCGTGAACCAATGCGTTTCGGTAAGAAACGTGCCGATTTTCGTCAACCAATGCGTTTTGGTAAAAAATCATATGCAAAATATAATGGCAATTTTCGTGAAATGATGCGTTTTGGTAGACAAAGTAATGATAAAAATCATGATGATCATGAAGACAACAATGTGGTTGCTGTTGTTAATCAAGATGACGATGATGATAATGAATCAACATTACAACAACAAATTAGACCAATCCTATTGATGATGGCAATGATGAATACACCAAAATTAATGGATAATAATCATCAATATGATGATGATGATTATCAGCAACAATCAACATCAACAACAACAACAACATTATTACCAAATTCAATAAAAAATTCATTCATATTTGATCGTGATCAATTATTAGGCAATTTAATTCTATCCAATCAACAACAACAACAACAACAACAACTACAACAGCGGCAACAATTGAAACGTTCAATAAATGATGATAATCATAATCATAATGAAATAGAGATACCGATCGATAATCAACAAGTTGATGATAATCATAAAGATGGTGAAGAACAAAACAACAACAACAACAACAACAACAATCCTGAACAATCATCATCATCATCATCACAATCAATTTGAAGATATGAAGATATGAATTGAGAAGAAAACAAAAAAAATTTTCTCACCCACGCACACACACACATTATTCCAGCACCAATACAAATTTTCCAAAAGAAAAAACTCAATAATCATCAATATATCTTTATTATCATTCATCAGAATTTCAATCATTTGATGCAAATTCTACATTTCTCTCTCTCTCTCCATCTTCATCTCCATCTGATGATGATTATCATTATTTCCTGAACAATTTCAACATCACAGAATCAGCATCGATCAATTAAAAATAACGACATCAACTTTTAATGTGAAACAACAGCAACCCGTTTTATTCGTTTGTTTTTTTTCGGTTTTGTTTTGAGTGAAAAAAAACAACAAAAAAATGAAAATTCTTCCCATCCATTGTGTGTGTGTTGTTTACGTTACGGGCCATTGAAAAGATAATGATGATCTCTCTCTCTCTCTCTCGATGATTTACAAAAAACAAAAAAAGTTTGTACTTTTAAAAAAGTAAATCATCAAGAAAAAAAAACAAAAAGTAAAGGATAAACCTTAATGATAATGATCAAAGACAACGACCAACTTCATCCTCATAATCATCATTATTATCAGCAAAGTAATCATTGCAAATTCTGGCCATCATCTTATTCTTTACAGACACACACACACACACACATTTTTTTGTATTACCATGAATATTTGTTATTTCTATCTAAAATCACCTAAATTAATATGATTTGTAATTGTAATTTGTAATGGTTGGTAGAAAATGAGCCATGAAAATGAAACAAAATTATTTCTGTGTTTATTATTAACTTTTTACTTGATACAGGCTTAAATACCAGAATATCATGATGATGAAATGAAGAAAAAAAAAACTGGATGATCACGAAAAAAAACAAAACAAAACCACACACACACACAGATAGACAAACGAATACAGATTCTCTTTTTTTTTTGTTGTTTCATTTCCAATTTCACTCACATAGATAATCATCATCATCATCATCAATATGGTGGTGGTTACATCAATAATTTATCATCATTCATCTTCTTTATATTTACAAACATTCGTTTTCATTGCCCTTTGATGTCCCCTTTTTTTTGGCAATGTTGAGAAATATCATCATCATCATCATCATCATCAACAACAACAAGGTATGATGATGATGATGATGGAACGAAACCAAAAAAAAAAAAGAAAAAAGAAAAGAAATGATTATTATAAAAACTTAATGTGTATTTACATTCGGTACCTTTTTTTGTTTTTTTTTTGGTGGAATTTTGTGGAAAATAATAATAATAATAATGATACCCAAAAGGCCGGTCTAAACAAAACAACACACACACACGCACAAATACAGAATACAGAATCCATTTCCATGATGATGAGTGTTTTTTTTGTATTTGTTAATCTTTTTAATTTTTTTTTCACATTTGATTCATTCATTCACTTGAGATTTTTTGTTTTTTTTTGCTTTTGGTTCTTGAAACATAACAAATCTTTATCTGTATCCGTTATTTTTAGCCAAAAAAATGATGATGATGATGAATTTCGATAAAAATTGCAAAAAAAAGTGTCACCATCATTAACCATCACTAACCAACACGACCACAGACCACCACCACCACACCCATTTTAATGACATACATAATCATAATAATGAATTTTAATGGAATAATAAAATGATGAAATGAAATGAAATAAAAAATTGAATTGAAATTTTCATTTTTTTTTCTGTTTTAATGAATATATATAAAAAAAATTGGCACAAATATCGTTGTGTGTGTGTGTAAAAAAAAAATCATTGGACTCAAAAGTATCATAAAATGAATTAATCAGATAATTTGATAATTGACAAAAAAAGACAAAATTCGAATGTTTGTTGTTCATCATCATCATCATCATATCCGAAACATGTTACGTCATTTATGACAGGGTTGATGATGGTGGAAAATTTTCAATTTTAAATCATTCATCACAAACCATGAAAATGATGATTGAAATAAAAAAAAACGGAAATTTTTTTTTTTAAAAAATTGAAATTGAATTGAAATTTTACTCTAGTATTATATCATCATCATCATATATACATGGCAAATTTGATGAAAATTTGAGTTTCACGTGAAAATTCATTAATATTTACGACTATATATCGATGATGATGATGATCATCATTCAATGAACAATAGAGAATCATGTGTGTGTGTGTGTTTGTGTGTTTATTTATGCCAAACAGAAAAAAAAGGCCAGAATCTATAGATTTCATCTATTCTTTTTTTCTGTGGATCAATCTTCATTATTAAATAATTTCCATTTTCTCGTTGTTCTCGTTGTTGTTGTTGTCGATGGGGAAAAAAAAAAATTTCAATATCATTTATTTGTCCACATTTGTTGGTATTATACAACCCAAAATGAATGAAATGATTACTCTTTGCAATGAACAATTGGAAATATAATGCATGGACATTATATCTTTGTGTGTGTGTGTGTGTGTGTTTGCAAAAAGAAAAAAAATTCTGTTGCATAAAAATTCTCTTTTGTCAAAAAAAAAAAAAAAAAAAAAAATAAAAACTTTTTCATAGAATTTTACAAAAGAAAAAAAAATTTCCATTCACCAGACGAACAACAACGAAACGAAAAAGTTTTTTTTTTGTTCTCTTGCACTTTTCAACTGTTTCATCTTTTTTTTTCCCCATTTCCATTTCTTCTATTGTAATCGATCGAGTGACTATTTATATTCATGTAAAAGGAAATGGTTTTTTTTTGTTTGTTGGTTTGTTTCTGTGGTAATCAAATGAATTGATATCAATTTTTCAAATAGTATTAGTGACCGGAAATCCGGAACAATGTTTTCAATGAATCATCATCAAAATTAAATTATAAAATGTCCAAAAAAAAAAGTTTCAAGTATTCAGCCACAATTATAATTTGACACTTGGTTATGGTTATGGTATTTGTGTGTGTGCATCAATTTATTTATCAATATAAATCCATTAATAATAATGATCCAATACACCTGTTGTTGTCGACGATGATGATAATGAATAAATCCAATCATCATTTTCATGCATTTCATTATAAGATGACCTTGGATGGCAGCAATGATTATATTATTTATAATGATTTTCAAGAAATAAAAAAATACAGGCAATTACTGTACGAAAAAAAATTTTTCATTTTAATTTCAATGATGATGATAATAATGACGATGATGATGATGATGATGATGATAGAAAATCCTGTTGTCAGTGGGTGTGGTTTTTTCAACAACAACAACAACTTGATGTTTGTTCACCAAATACAGACACACACACACAAAACAAAACAAAACAAAAATCAGCCAATTCATTCATTCATTTATTCAATCAGTGGTCAAATTGATAACGACGACGACGACGACGACAACAACAACGATTTATATGAGTGGAAATTGAAATATCATCACATCACATCACCAAATGTAACAACAACAACAACAATAAAATCAAAAATCAAAAATCGAAATCGAACGATATTAAATTGTATCATCATCATCTCATATGTTTATATTGTAAAAATCAATAATAATCTTTGTCACCAGATTTTCTATCTATCATTGTGTGTGTGTGTGTGTTTGTGTTTTGGCATAAATTTTTCTTTTGATTCAACACCATTCATTCTACAATAATCTTTATTTTCAACAATATCGATATATTGATCGGGTAAGTTGTAGTTGTTAATGTTTTCATTTCATTTGATTATTTTATTGATTTAATTTTTCTTCGTTTATTTTGACAATATTTCATTGTTGCTGTTGCTGATGATGATGAATACGATTCCACAATCATTACGTTATTCTTCATTGTTGTTATTATTTAAATATCCATGTAGAAATTCTATTAATAATCAAATTTCATTGGCTCATTTTGGTTTGTTTTCCAGTAGTAGTAGTAGTAGTAGTAGAAGAAATTTTAGCCAAAAATCAACAATGTCGATTCGTTATGATTTCAAAGATAAAGTTGTATTGGTTACAGGTACATATTTTTTTTTTGTACAGTCCGTTTGTTGAATAATTTTATTCTTTTTTTTTTGTTTTGTTTTTTGTTTTGTTTATTCATAGGTTCAAGTTCTGGTATTGGTGAAGGAATTGCCATACATTTATCATCACTTGGTGCTAATATAACAATAACTGGACGTAATGTTGAACGTTTAAAACGTGTTGGTGAACGTTGTAGACAATCATCATTATCATCATCATCATCTGCAAAAGTATTGGAAATAATTGGTGATGTTAGTAAAGAAGAAGATGCAGCAAGATTATTGAATAAAACTATTGAAACATTTGGTAAATTAGATGTTTTGGTTAATAATGCCGGTGCATATCAGATTGCATCAATTTGGGATGATAATTATATGCAAAATTATGATATGATGTTCCATATAAATGTACGTAGTGTGGTTCATTTGACCAAATTGGCTATACCATATTTGGCTAAAACACATGGTAATATTGTCAATGTATCAAGTGTTTCTGCACAAAAACCTGTAAGTACAAACTATAGATGGCGTTTGTTATCAATCAATTAATATTGATTTTGTTTTTTTTGAAATTTCTAAAAGGCGGCAAATAATACATTGTATGCAATGTCTAAAGCGGCTATCGATATGTTTACCAAATCGATGGCATTAGAATTGGGTCCTAAACATATTCGTTGTAATGCTATTAATCCGGCTGCCATTCGTACACCGATATTCAATAAAGTAAAAAATAGTGATCTAAACACTGATCGTATGGCTGAAGCGGCTGCATTATCCTATCCAGTTGGACGTATTGGTGAACCATTAGATTGTGCTAATGCTGTTGCATATTTAGCATCTGATGCGGCTAGTTTTATTAATGGTGTCTGTTTATTGGTCGATGGTGGTTCAGTGAATTCAGCATTGATAATGCCAGAAGGAGATTCAAAAAAATAATTTGACCATTCATCTATTCATCTACTGAAGAAGAAGAAGAAGAACAGTCAATTTGACCAAATAAAAGAAAAAGAAAAATAAAAATGAAATTTTAAAAATAAAGCAAATTTTTTTTCTCTTGTCTACTTCTTTATTACATTTTTACTAACGACAACAATCTAATCCTATGAACCATGAAAACCACACGACCACCACCACCATCACCAATCAAATGACAACAACCACTTTAGTGGATATATTTGAATGATCCAGATTTTCAAGTGTTCATGGGTTTCATTTTTTTTTTCTGTTCTGGTTGTTGTCATTATTGAGGTGTAAATGTTTAAAAGTGGGAAATAAAACAAAAAAGTGAACAATATCTATATTGCTATTGCTACTATAGTGAACAAAAATGACAAAAAAAAAAAAAATAGGCAAGGCGTTGATGTGTGAATAACCAAATAACAAAATGAAATGAAAAAACCCAAAATCAAATCAAACACACACACACACACACACACACAGGAATGATGAATGAATGAATGAATGAAAAAAAAAATTCAAACCGACCAAAACCGACTATCTAGATATTAAATGATAAACAGGGACCCTGTACACTACTGTACTACGCTCAAATCGGTATTGATGATGATGATGATGATGAAAAAAAAACGGTAAATCACGGCCTCCATCATCATCATCATGATCATGATGATCATGATAGGGAAAAAAGGTCGCCTATTTTAACCTTCTTCTTATCCATCTATTTTTTACATTATTATACTCCTCCTTCTTTTCGTATTTATAAAGTGAACCAGGGTGGGTTTTTAACACATCATGGATTCTATTATTTGGAAAAAAATTATTATTATTTTATTTATGAATGGGATGGGTTTATTTTCCATTTTTTTTCTGTATTGAAATCACACCAAGAAAACCTTATGGCTAAACTATAGATGATGATGATGATAATGGCGGCAGTTGTCACAGTGTTGACAACAAAAAAAACCTTAAATTGGGCCCCTATGGTCTTATTGTATTTGGTTATTGTGTGTTGTTTATTATTAACACTATCGATGTGGCGGCATAAATGAATAAGTGAGTCGATATTGTTACAGTGCGAACAAAAAAAAAAACTCTGATAATCGGCTATTATTATTGATGGAACAAAACACCATTTCACCCCCACTCCCCCTGTCACTCTCCACCACTCCCACCACCATCATCAACACCAAAGTGTAACTTGGAAATGGAAAAAAAAATTTTGTTTTTCTTACTATTTAAATTCAGAGAGGTGTAAATGGTTTTTGTCCATGTCCACTTGAAAATTAGATTTTGAAACTATTAGAACATTTGACATTTTGGACCTGAACCAGCAGAAAAGAAAAGAAATGAAATGAAATGAAATGAAAAACACTCGAAAAAATGGCCCACAACAATTAGACAATGTAAAGAAAATTTGTCAATTATTCATTCAAGCATTTATTGATTCACAAGATTCACAGAATTCAATAACATAGTGTATTCAAAAAAATTTTTTTTCCGATGAAATAATGAATCCAAATAAATCCATATTTCGACCATGGGATTCTTCATTATCCATGACCGAAACATCAGTAGTAGCAGCATCTTCAACACAATGTTCGAACACAATGATTGAACGTAAAGTTTCTTTGCCGAAATATTCCCCAAAAGATTCGATTCGAATGAAAAAACAACAACAACAACATCCTTCTCAGCAACAAGTATCAACAAGAATTCCACCACCACCACCACCACCACCACCACCGACGGCGATCATTGATCATTATGATTATCGATCAATTCCACAAGAATTTATGGCCAATTTTTTTAATCAACAACAACCACAGCAGCAACAAACGCAATCAACGCAACAATTTCATTATGGACCATTTGGTGCGGAATATTTTTTCGAACAATATTTTCATCATTATCATCATCATCATCATAATCATAATCATCAGAATTCAATGATGAATACTACTGGCCAAATAAAATCATCACAATCATCGACAATGAATTTTCAAAATTTTTTTGAAAATTATTTTTCAGCTACAAATTTTCATTTACAAAACATGAACGATTTCATACCAAAATCAATGTTACCACAATTCACGAGTGGTTTTGATTTTGAAAAAATCAAAAATTCAATGACAAAATTATTGAATAATTCAACAAATGATTGTCTTTCAATATCATCATCGTCGAATCCATTGACGACAGCACAACCACAACAACCGGAAACAACAATAACATCAACGACGACCACGACCAATATTAATAATAATAATAATAATAACGGGATGATGAAAAAACAGCGTCCAAAACGATTTCAATGTCCACATTGTCAAGTGTCCTTTTCCAATAATGGCCAGCTTAAAGGTCATATTCGTATTCATACGGGTAAGTTTTTTTTTATTTTGGAATTTGATTTTGAAAAGCAAAATTTTTGATTCTTATTTTTTTTTGTTGTTGTTGTCTCGGAAAAAAAAGGTGAAAGACCATTCATTTGTGATCATCAAAATTGTGGTAAAACATTCACACGTAATGAAGAATTAACACGTCATAAACGTATACACACTGGATTACGGCCATTTGCATGTAATGTATGTAGTAAACGTTTTGGTCGTAAAGATCATTTGAAAAAACATGTTAAAACACATCAACGACCATCACTACCACCACCATCATCATTATTACCAATACCATCATCATCATCATCATTGCCATTGGCGACATTGGCACATCATTATCATCATTCATTTCCATATCCACATTGGATATAGAAACAAAAAGAGAATTTTTCATCAAAAGAGAAAAAAAAATTATTGTTTTTGTTATTGTTTTGTGTTTTAAAGAATTTTTTTCTTTTTTTTTGAGAGAGAAATAAAATTGAATTTTTCCCAAGTTATGGTGCCAATTTCACCATCATTATAGGATATACAGCAATTGATAATTTTTGTTTTTCTTTTCATTGAAACCTATAAAATTGAAATGAATGAATAATCCGATTGTTTTTTTTTTTGGATCTATTTTTAATCGGATCAACGGTCGATATATATATATATGTGTGTGCATGTGTGAGAGTGTTTTAAATATCTGAAACTTTTCACGTGATTTATGTTGCATAACTAAATAAATGAATGAATTAGTCGAATACAGTTCATTTTCAATCATTACCGTGGTGTTGGTTTTCAGAACCAGAAAGTGTCACGCTTCGATAATAAAATAAAGAGATCTGATCATCAATCAATGAAATATAATCACAAATCCGATTTGAAATTTTTAGTTTTGAAGTTTATAAGAAAAGAAATTCAAAATCGATGATCTAGAGACAACTATTTTTTTCTTGGTTGAATCAATTTTTTTTTGTTGCGGCTTGTTGTCAAGTTTTTTTTTGTACCATTATTGTTCCAACATTTTAAGTACTTTGATATGCATATATAAATTGATTATTAACAAAATTTGTGATTTAGATATCAATGTTTACCATTCAAAAATCGACGGACAACGGATTTGTAAACTATATAGGAGAGATTGGAAATAATATAAAAGAAAAAAAATTCAGAATGAAATGAAATGAATGAAAAAAACCGGCTACTGAATCTTACCTTGCCATTTGGAATTATTAATTTGTTTCTGGATTGAAATAAATCAAAACGAGAAAAAAAAGAGAAGAAAATAAGAAAATTGGTTACGCATTTTTACTCACAACAACAAATCGAATGACGATGACCAATAGAGAGTTGTGTTGATTTTGTTTCCTACTTATATATATTATAAAAAGCAAATATATTTTACATTCAAAAAATTAAACAAGTCAAGTATATATGTGAACATGCCTGGGTACCAGAAAGAGAGAGAGCCGCCAATCACGGTATTTGTAAATTGGTGACAGAGTTAATATAATTCGGACAACATATACACATGTCATGTATTTAGGTATATTTGTTACGGTTAAATTTGTAACGGTTATCATCATCATCATTCAATTCATGAGGACGCACCCAAATATATATATATCCAATATAATATTCAAATGAATTCGATTCGGTTTTTTTTTGTTTGTTGTTGTTGTCCATCATTTGGCTACTGGTGGAATGACAAACTAATTCATTTCTTGGATTTGAATTTGAATTTGATTCGATAATTATCATTTCTGGCGAAAGAATAAGAAAGAGAGAGAGAGAAAATCATCTGTCATTTTATAATGATTAATTGATTGTTAATTACTTTCTTCTTCATAATCAGCAATGATCGATTGATTTTTTTTTCTTATTCTAATATTTTGTTAACAATTCAAAATATTTTGATCATCATCATCATCATCATCATCATCATCATAAAAATGATCGATCCATTTTTGTTTGTTTGTTTCGGAAATATCATATTCTCGAAATCATCATGTGTATACAGAAACAATCGAATCATCTCATCATCAAAGACAGTAAATATAATTGGAATTGGATAAAAACCAAGAAAACGAATAAAAACACTCAAAACTTTAGGCGGCTTTAGTGTGTGGAAATAGTTGTGAATCATCATCATCATCATCATCAACAACAACAACAACGACGACGATGACGACGAAACCAAATGACTTATGTATATTTTTTTTTAAAGTGGATGTCTCAATTGAGTGTTGTTTTTTTTTTTGTAAATCGTTAAGAAAAGTGGCCGAATTATTCGAAAGAAATCTTTTTTATTTCCACTTTTCTTCTCTCTTCTCTCTCTATCGACCAAAATTGAATGAAAACGATCCAAAATTGTGTAAATGAACCGAATATGAAATGAACGAGTGTGAGCAAAAAAAAAAAATGTGAAGATCATTTCATTACAATATTGGACGAACAAACATATATATTATTATTATAAATGAATCTGTTGAAAATTTGAAGAAATCAAATTGAATGAATGAAATGAAATGAACTGGATTGAATTGAATAGAAGAAAAAAAAATCCCGACAACCTCTTTTAGATAGCTAGCGGTAACAAGCAAACAATATTGTGAAATTTACCTTTTTTGACAATTATTGTCGTGATAGTCGTCGTCTGGAATTGTTGAATAAGTTCTAAACACACACACACACACACACACACACATTATGTGGCTATGCTATGGGCAATGAGGCGATCACATTGGCTTTTTTTTTGGATCAAATTTTGGGATCCAAAAAAAAAAAAAAATTTCCTCCTTTTTCTTGTGTGTGTGTGTGTGTGTGTGTGTGTGCGTGTTTGAGCCTCTCGAGTGAGCCTTCAACTCATTTGTAACATTGTCCTTGTTGTTGTTGTTGTTGTTGTCGGTGTTGAAAAAAAGGACGCCCCGCAAGCTAGGTCCAAATTTTATGAAACAAAAAAAAAAAAAAAATGATGGGCCCCAATTTTTTTTTCTTCTTACTCAAAAACGACGACTACAACAACAATCGACCAACCAACCAAGCAAGCAACCACTTGATTTTGATTTTATTGTTACTTCTCTCTCTTCATTTCAATAACAATTCTTTTCAGTAAAAAAAAAAAAATTTTTTCAACACCTTAAAATTTTAACGGCCAATATTCATTTGATCTTTAAAAATTTTTTTGATTGTTTTTTTTCAGTGGAATTTTTTTTGCGCTTTAGTAGTAAAAAGGATCGATCAAACATTTTGTCATCATAAATAATTTTTCATGATGAAAATCATCAAATAATATAATGAAATCGATATACGACCCTCACCATCGATTATTTTCAATGGATAAGTATCGGATTACATTTGTTCATCATTATTATTAGATTGATTTTCGTTTTTATTATCAATCATGATTGTGATTGATTTTAATCTGATTAAGATAAAATTTTCAAAATGAAAACATGACCACATGGATTTATGTTTGATAATCACAGACACATTAAATGTTTCGATATAATCGATACTTTTATATCGATATATGTGTGCATGTGCGTGTAAAATGTTCGAATGTCAAAAACGGCGGTAGCCGCAACCGTATATACTAGCGTAAATAAGTGTCAAAAGCCAACAACAACAACAATAAAATCCTGAAACTAATACTGGAAAAAAAAACATAAAAGCCAACACAGAAACAACAATAGTGAGCAAAAATGAAGGGACCGAGTGAATCGAATACAACACACACACACACACAAAAGCCATAATAATAAGTGATTCGAGAGGTGATAATAATGGAGAATTGAGGTAAGTAGATCCCTCTATTTAATCCACTTGAAGAGTCAAAAAAAAACGAGACATATTGAGTATTTATTTCTTTTTTTTTTGAAGTAGGTATATCTTTTGTTCAAACCAAAAAAAAAAAAAAAACCAATGAACGCGGACGGACGCTAGATCTAATGTGAAATATTCGAATGAGAATGTGCACAGCACACAAAACACCATCTCATCAATTGTATTTTTGTTGGAATGAATGGAAACAAAAAAAAAAAAAAAAATTTAGCCGGGTTTTTATTGTATAAACGTGTGTGTGTGTGTGTGTATTATAATAATTCGGCTCTCAATTTCTCTCACTCACTCACTCACTCAATTGTCATCAAAATGAATAATTTTCTCTATTCAATCGAGAAATATAAACGAACAAAACGAAAAAAAAAGTGAGAAATTTCGCTCGTTCAACACTTATCATCATCATCATCATCATCACCCATAATCATGATATTGTTAAAGGCAAAAAAAAATAGTGAGAAAAAAGGTGATATCTTTTCATCAATGACTTTTGTCAATATATAACTGGTGGTTGGTTTGATGTTGTTGATGATGAAAATTCAACAACAGCTTTTCCATCATCATCATCATTATTTGGTCAATTTTCAATGATTGTTTTCGATGTTCGATTTTTTTTTTTGGTTCAAAGTTTTCGACACATAAATGAATGTGTTTTTTGTTTTGTTCTGTTACACATTCGAAAAGTGTGAAGGGGAAATGAGAGAGAGAGAGAGAGAAAAAAAAAGAGAACGAGACGTATTCACACAACACTAACAAGCACACTATTGTGTGCTGTTTTTATAGTACGCGTAACGAAAATAATCATCAACTTACAACAACAACAACAACAACAATCATTATATTGTCATCGCCAATGGTAAAACCGAAAAATTTATTGATTAGAATTGAATTTGAATAAATGAGTGAAAGAGAGAAAGAGAGAGAGAGAGGTGACAGCAGAAAAAAGGCCAAACCTTTGATTGGATTCTTTACCCACTTTCATCGACATCATCTTGTTTCAATCAACGAAATGTATTCATTTCAGCCTTTAATCGGGCCCTTTTTGTTTTGTTTTGTCAATCATCAAACATCATGATGGCCCATCATTTGTGATTCGGTAATATAAATTTTATGAATTTGTATCGATCGATTTTTGATTCATTTCATTTCATTTCTTTTTTTTTTTAGTTTCTACGATTCGATTTCACATTGTGTCTATCCAAATGATAATAAAATTCTGGAATAAAAATTATGAAGCCATTTTCATAACAATCAAAAAAGCAAAACAAAACAAAACGAAAATTGGCCCATAAAAAATTTGAAATAGAACCATGAGAGAAAGCAACAAAAAAAAACAAATGGGCAAAATGTTTCGAATGTTTGATCTTTACTTTTTCCATAAAAAAAAGTGCACTGTGGTTGTCGTACATTGTTATCGATCGTAATTAATGAAAAAAAAACCCATTGCTATTCATTTGGAAAAATGACTGATTGTCATGGTAAAATTTCAAAGCTTAAAAAAATAGCTTGCACTGGCCTCGTAACCATGACGATCGAAATTTTTTTTTTGAAAATTTTCAAATTTTATTAATTTTTATTGTAATAACTAAATTACATCTACTAAACATATGGTATCGTGAAATAATTACTGGTGAATCAAAAAAATAGTCTTGGTCAATTGAAAATTCATTTTAATTAGCAGCATTATTGATGAATGCTTTAAACATGATCAACATGAGTCCAAAATACGACATCAATATCTAGTGGGTGAAGAAAGAAAAAAGTTTAAATAAAAAATTTCCTCTCTCCAAAATTTACCTGAAAAGAATTTTTATAATCAATAACCGAAATACTGCCACAATACCAACCGAAACCATTACGATTATCGGTTAAACGTTCATAATATTCTAAGATTTGCCATTTAATAATCGGTTGTTTCATACAAATCTGTATGCCTGGCAATTGTCGTTTAAATTGATGTACGGAAAAATTAATCACAGCAGCAATATGTATTACACTTGATAATACAAATATTTGAAATATTAAGAATCCAATATACATTAATTGATCATTCATTAAATTTTGTACGAACATTAATTTATACATAAACATAATATTCATCGGTAGATTAGCCAGAATGCCCATAAAGAATACAATATTCCATGTAATACGTCCACTATTCATGACACAATAGACAATATGACAATGTTGTCGCTGGAATCGTTGCCAATTTATTATATGTTGATAATCTAAACATAATTTAGGGATCTTCAAATATTTTGATTTTTGTTTTTGTTGAAATAATTTTTGAAATTTTTCTTTCCAGTCGTTCATATGCAATGCATAGAATACAACACTGATTAATGCAAAATTAAAATAAAGTGATGCATTCCTGAGTAAAATATGTAAACAATATATATAGGATATGCAATCAAATATGGCCATTGGCCATAAATCAGACATATTTGCCGATATAAATTGATAATATTTCCAACTGCTCATTGTTATTGTTGTCATATAGACCAAAATCATGAGAAAAACATCAATGAAATGTAACAAAATCATTGTAAATACAAGATAAATACGTGTTTCAACGCCACAGTAATTGAATACATTTAATTTGGATTTACGAAACTTCTGTAAATCAACATTCATGATAAGATGATTGAAATATTTATTCAGAAAACTCTGTCGATTATTCATCTTCATCATCATTGCCATTTTGAATTTATCATCATCACTATCAGCATTCATCGGATATTCAGAATTATCAAGGAATATCATTCGAAACACCGAACGGATTGAATCAATTTTTTTCAAATTTATTATTGATTTAAGGTAATTATCATAATTTCTATTGGAAATATCGTATAATAGATGCCAAGTGATTGAATCGTGATCGGTAAAAAATAACATATATTCACTATGTAGAATAAATATTAGATATGTACAAAAGATAATCGCTGTGCTTCGACAATCAACAATATTAATCGACGTTCCGTTTTTCATATGTTCATAATAATGAAATAATGGCGCAGCGGTTGTATCATGTGGACAATATCGATATAAAACGGATTCACCCATGAATGTAATCATTACATAAAACATGAAACGAATTGTATTAAATAAAAGCACCGAAAATTCCAGAATCCGCCATCGATAATTTGTTTGATCTAATAATTGTTCAAATTGATGATAATACTTAAAACGATCAAATATAATCGACATGATGATTGGAAATTTGAATTTCACATTAGTTTTTTTTCTCACTCTAACAGAATAAGTTTGACTATTCACATCAAATTGAATGAATGATTTGAATGATTGCCATTTATGTAGTCACAATTTTACCAGATAATTAAACAAACATATACGAAAAAAAAACAATAATAATTAAGTAGAAAATATAAAAAAAAAATTCCTTCGAAGACAAGACCAATTTTTTTCTACAGAATCATTTGTCATCATTATTATTATTATCGTTTTTTCCAATTAATTTGAAAATGAAAAAAATGAATTTCGTTATATACGAATTCATTCATTATTGTAGAAAAATTTAAAATCGAAATCAACATTTAATACGAAATATATTTGTAATTAAAATCTAAACAATTAAAAAGAGAAATTATAAAATTTTTGAGTAAAAAAATATTCAATCAATGTATAGCTGGAAAAAAAATTTTTGAAAATCAATAATAGCAACAAGATCAAAGTGAAACAAAAAGCAAAAAAAAAAAACAATCAAGTAGAATATAAAACAATAATGCTTTTTTATAGATTTTTTCATCTAGAATCTAGATCATAAGCAAAATTCTTCCGAAAACAAGACCGATTTTTTTTCTACATAATCAATTTCATTTATTATTATTATTATTATTGCTTGTTTCCAAATTTGAAAATCAAAAAAAATGAATTTCACAATACAAATCAATCATCAATTCATTATTGAAGAAAAATGTAAACATTTATTTAGTATACTAAATATATGATGAAATTAAAATCAAATACAATTAGAAGGAGAATTAATTTGTAAATCTATTACATCTACAAGAAATGATATCGTTAAATGATTATTGGTGAATCAAAAAATAGTCTTTTGCTCAATTGAAAATTCATTTTAATTAGCAGCATTATTAATGAATGCTTTAAACATGATCAACATGAGTCCAAAATACGAGATCAATATCTAGTGAGTGAAGAATGAAAAAAAAGTTTAAAAAAAGAAAAATTTTCTCTTTTGAAATTTTACCTGAAAAGAATTTTTATAATCAATAACCGAAATACTGCCACAATACCAACCGAAACCATTACGATTATCGGATAAACGTTCATAATATTCTTGGATTTGCCATTTAATACTCGGATGTTTCATACAAATCTGTATGCCTGGTAATTGTCGTTTAAATTGATGTACGGAAAAATGAATTATAGCAGTCATATGTATTACACTTAATAATACAAATGTTTGAAATATTAAGAATCCAATATACATTAATTGATTATTCATTGAATTTTGTACTAATATTAGTTTATACATGAACAGAATATTCAATGGTATATTAGCTAGAATGCCCATAAAGATTACAATATTCCATGTAATACGTCCACTATTCATGAGACAATAGATAATATGACAATGTTGTCGCTGGAATCGTTGCCAATTTATTGTTTGTTGATAATTTGAACATAATTTAGTAATTGTTTTGATTTTTGATTTTTGTTTTAGTTGAAATAATTTTTGAAATTTTTCTTTCCAGTCGTTCATATGCGATGCATAAAATACGACACTGATGAATGAAAAATTAAAATAAAGTGATGCATTCCTGACTAAAATATGTCCACAATATATATAGGACATGCAATCAAATATGGCCATTGGCCATAAATCAGCCATATTTGCCGATATAAATTGATAATATTTCCAACTACTAATTGTTATTGTCATATAAACCAAAATCATGAGAAAAACATCGATAAAATGTAACAAAATCATTGTAAATACAAGATAGATACGTGTTTCAATGCCACAGTAATTGAATACATTTAATTTGGATTTTTGAAATTTCTGTAAATCAACATTCATGATAAGATGATTGAAATATTTATTTAGAAAATTCTGTCCATTATTCATCTTCATCATCATTGTCATTTTGAATCGTTCATCATCATCATTATCATCAGTATTCATTGGATATTTATGATTATCATGGAATATCATTCGATACACCGAATGGATTGAATCAATTTTTTTCAAATTTATTATTGATTTAAGGTAATTATCATAATTTCTATTGGAAATGTCGTACAATAGACGCCATGATATTGAATCGCGATCAGTTAAAAATAACATATATTCACTATGTAGAATAAATATTAGATATGTACAAAGAATAATAGCTGTGATTCGACAATCAACAATATTAATCGACGTTCCATTTTTCATATGTTCATAATAATGAAATAATGGCGCAGCAGTTGTATCCAGTGGACAATATCGATATACAATGGATTCATCCATGAATGTAAGTATTACATAAAACATAAAACGAATTGTATGAAATGAAAGTAGCAAACATTCCAGAATCCACCAGCGATAATTTGCTAAATTTAATAATTGTTCAAATTGATGATAATATTTTAGACGATCAAATATAATCGACATGATGATTGGAAATTTGAATTTTACACATTGGTTTTATTTTTTACCACATATGACTATACACATCAAAATGATTCGAATGAATCCAATTGAAATGGTTTATATAGTACAAAATTCACAAGAAAATCGAACACACATGCATAGAGAAAGTGAAACAATCAAATAAAGAAAAAACAATAAAGAAAAAACAATAAAGAAAAATATATGTAAATAATTTATAGATTTTTCATTAAGGATCATATGCCAAATTTTCCGCAAAAAAAAAACAAGACCGATTTTTTTTTCTACAGAATCATCAATTACATTTATTATTATTGCTTGTTTACAAATTTAAAATCAAAAAAATGAATTTCACAATACAAATCAATCATCAATTCATTATTGAAGAAAAATGTAAACAAACATTATCAACATTTAGTAGGAAATATATGAAATTAAAATCTAATACAATTAGAAGGAGAATTAATCGTAAATCTATTACATTTACAAGAAATAATATCTTCAAATGATTTTAGACAGTAGCATTATTTTTATTGAATGTTTTAAACATGATCAACATGAGTCCAAAATATGACATTAATATCTAGTGAATGAAGAAGGAAAAAAATTTAAACAAAATTTTTTTTTCTTTCAAAAATTTACCTGAAAAGAATTTTTATAATCAATAACCGAAATACGACCAAAATATAAACCGAAACCATTACGATTATCGGATAAACGTTCATAATATTCTTGGATTTGCCATTTAATACTCGGTTGTTTCGTATAAATCTGTAAACCAGGCAATTGTCGTTTAAATTGATGGACATAAAAATTGATCATAGCAGCAATATGTATTATACTTGATAATACAATCATTTGAAATGTTAAGAATCCAATATATATTAATTGATCATTCATTGAATTTCGTACGAATATTAAATTATACATAAACATGATATTCAATGGTAGATTAGCCAGAATGCCCATAAAGAATACAATATTCCATGTAATACGTCCACTATTCACGAGACAATAGATAATATGACAATGTTGTCGCTGGAATCGTTGCCAATTTATTATATGTTGATAATTTGAACATAATTTAGTCATTTTTAAATATTTGGATTTTTGTTGAAATTTTTCTTTCCACTCGTACATATGTGATGCATAGAATACTACAGTGATTAATGCAAAATTAAAATAAAGTGTTGCATTCCTGAAAATAATATGTGCACAATATATATGTGACATGCAATCAAACATGGCCATTGGCCATAAATCAGGCATATTTGTCGATATAAATTGATAATATTTCCAACTACTAATTGTTATTGTTATGTGAACAAAAATCAAGAAAAAAACATCAATTAAATGTAACATAATCATTGTGAATACAAGATTGATACGTGTTTCAATGCTACAGTAATTGAATACATTTAATTTTGATTTTCTAAATTTCTGTAAATCAACATTTATGATAAGATGATTGAAATATTTATTCAGAAAATTCTGTCGATTTTTCATCTTCATCATCATTGTCATTTTGATTCGTTCATCATCATCATCAGTATTCATTGGATATTCCTGATTATCAAGGAATATCATTCGAAACACCGAACGGATTGAATCAATTTTTTTTAAATTTATTATTGATTTAAGATAATTATCATAATTTCTATTGGAAATGTCGTACACTAGACGCCATGAGATTGAATCGCGATCGGTAAAAAATAACATATACTCGCTATGTAGAATAAATATTAGAAATGTACAAAGAATAATAGCTGTGATTCGACAATCAACAATATGAATCGACGTTCCGTGTTTCATATGTTCATAATAATGAAATAATGGTGCAGCAGTTGTATCCAGTGGACAATATCGATATACAATGGATTCACCGATGAATGTTAGTATTACATAAAACATGAAACGAATTGTATTAAATAAAAGCACCGAAAATTCCAGAATACGCCATCGATAATTTGTTGTATCTAATAATTGTTCAAATTGTTGATAATATTTAAGACGATCAAATAAAATCGACATGATTGGAAATTTGAATTTTGCACTGGTTTTTTTTACCACATATGACATTACTCCACATACACATCAAAATGATTCAAATGAATTATATTGAAATAGTTTATATAGTCAAAAATTTCCAAGAAAATTAAAAACATACGCCCAAAAAAAGAAAGAAATCAAGTAAGAATAAATAATACTTTTTCATTTAGATCATTAAAAAGAAAAAAAAATTCCTCCACAGACAAGACCGTTTTTTTTGCGTAAAAAAATTACATTTATCATTATTATTATGGTGTTTTTTTTTGTTGAAATTTGAAAATTAAAAAAAAATCATTTTCGTAATACAAATTTATTTCATTACTAATTGTATAAAAAAAATTGAAGTCAAAAATCAACATTTATTATGAAATAAATGGAAATCTAAAACATTTTAAATGGAGAAATAAAATCCCTTTTTGTTGATTTTTTTTTCGGTGTATTCAATCAATAATAATATAGTTGAAAAGAATTTTTAGAATCAATACATAAATAGAAGCAACACGACCAGGAAAAAAAAACCAATACCACCACCAATCAACTGGCCAAGTGAAAAGTTGACTTGAAAAAGGTGAGGACTTAATAAAAAGTTTTCATTATTGGCCAAAAATCATTGATAAAATAATCAAAAAAAAAACGCCAAGAAAATAATGATAATGATTCACAGGCGGCAAAAAAAAAATAATAATAATTGATGAAGCGTTGGACGGAAGTGATAAAAATTTATGAAACATCATATACATTGGCAAATGCATCATGAAATGGTTTGTAATTTTTGCCATGAAATGATTCGATTATTTTAGTGATGAAAAAAAAAACTTTAGACATATATCAGTATTCAACAATAAAATCTGAATGTCAAGGGCCAAGCAGTTTAAAATGAAAAAAAATTTTAAATTTACAACGACAATTGCAAAATTCAAGTTGCCAGTTTTGGGAAAGGATTCATTATTTTTATGTTTGATATTAGCCAATTCTTGCATATTCTTGAGACGTTCACTTTTTTAATCGTTTTTAAATGAGGTTCTATAAGCAGCTGATAAATTTTTGATAGTTTCTTTCCAGACAAAAATCAGATCAAAGCTGGGAAAATTGTCGCTTTTTTTGCGCCGTTACTAGAATTTGCTATGACCACACGTTAAAATTCATCTATGAAAGTTTCTATAGATTGCACATTGTGTCCATCCAAATGGTGATAAAATCCAGAAAAAAAAATCAAGAAGCCATTTTTAAAAAAATCAAAAGCTGAATTTTTATTTTTGAAAATTTTCAAACTTTATTCATTTTTATTGTAATAACTAAATTACATCTACAAGAAATGATATCGTGAAATGAATACTGGTGAATCAAAAAATAGTCTTGATCAATTGAAAATTCATTTTAGACAGCAGCATTATTAATTAATGTTTTAAACATGATCAACATGAGTCCAAAATACGATATTAATAACTAGTGAGAGAAAAAAGAAAAAAAAGTTTAAATAAAAAATATCCTCTCTCGAAAATTTACCTGAAAAGAATTATTATAATCAATAACCGAAATACCACCAAAATATAAACCGAAACCATTACGATTATCGGTTAAACGTTCATAGTATTCTAAGATTTGCCATTTAATACGCGGTTGTTTCGTGTAAATCTGTAAGCCTGGCAATTGTCGCTTAAATTGATGCACAGAAGAATTCATCATGGCAGCAATATGTATTATACTTGATAATACAAGCATTTGAAATGTTAAGAATCCGATATACATTAATTGTTCCTTCATTGAATTTCGTACGAATATTAATTTATACATAAACAGAATATTCATTGGTAGATTAGCCGGAATGCCCATAAAGAATATAATATTCCATGTAATACGTCCACTATTCACGAGACAATAGACAATATGACGATGTTGTCGCTGGAATCGTTGCCAATTTATTATATGTTGATAATCTAAATATAATTTAGTCATCTTTGAATAATTTGTTTTTTGTTGAATTAATTTTTGAAATTTTTCTTTCCAGTCGTTCATATGCGATGCATAGAATACAACACTGATTAATGAAAAATTAAAATAAAGTGATGCATTCCTGAAGAAAATATGTCCACAATATATAAATGACATGCAATCAAATATGGCCATTGGCCATAAATCAGCCATATTTGCCGATATAAATTGATAATATTTCCAACTACTAATTGTTATTGTCAAATAAACCAAAATCATAAGGAAAACATCAATTAAATGTAACAAAATCATTGTAAATACAAGATAGATACGTGTTTCAATGCCACAGTAATTGAATACATTTAATTTGGATTTTCGAAATTTTAGTAAATCAACATTCATGATAAGATGATTGAAATATTTATTTAGAAAATTCTGTCGATTATTCATCTTCATCATTATTGTCATTTTAAATTTATCATCATCATCATTACCAGTATTCATTGGATATTTATGATTATCAGGGAATATCATTCGAAACACCGAACGGATTGAATCAATTTTTTTCAAATTTATTATTGATTTAAGATAATTATCATAATTTCTATTGGAAATATCGTATAATAGATGCCAAGTAATTGAATCGTGATTGGTCAAAAATAACATATATTCACTATGTAGAATAAACATTAGAAATGTACAAAGGATAATCGCTGTGCTTCGACAATCAACAATATTAATCGACGTTCCGTTTTTCATATGTTCATAATAATGAAATAATGGTGCAGCGGTTGTATCCTGTGGACAATATCGATATACAATGGATTCACCAATGAATGTAAGTATTACATAAAACATGAAACGAATTGTATTAAATAAAAGCACCGAAAATTCCAGAATACGCCATCGATAATTTGTTTGATCTAATAATTGTTCAAATTGATGATAATACTTAAAACGATCAAATATGTTTGTCATGATTGGAATTTGAATTTTACACATTGGTTTTTTTTATCCACATATGACTATACACATCAAAATGATTCGAATGAATAACATTAAAATAGTTTATAAACTTTTTATAGTCCAAAATTCACAAAAAAAAATCGAACACACATGCATAGAGAAAGTGAAACGATCAAAAAAAAAAAAAAATAAAAAAAAATAAGAATATATGTAAATAATTTATAGATTTTTCATTTAGATCAATATGCCAAATTTTCCACAAAAAAAAGCAATACCGGTTATTGTCATTACAGAATAAATAAATTGCATTTATTATTGCTTTTTTTCAAATTTGAAAATCGAAACCCAAAAAAACGAATTTTATAATACAAAATCGACAACTTTATCGAATCGTTTGAATAATGATTCTGTTCATTTTGAAGAATCCTCATACAATAATCGCATTGAATTGTGATAATTCCACTGCAAGATCAATCTCAGTAGTAATCACATATAGGCAAAATTTTTGATGACATATTTTTTTGTTGTTGTTGTTTCATAACGAATGATATCAAAATGATTCGAATGAATCGCATTGAAATATATATATATATATGTAGTTTATATAGTTCAAAATTTACAAGAAAAATAAACCAAGAAGAAGAAAAAAAAAATTACACATTCATTTCATTTTAATTATTATTGTTGTTTGTTTTTTTTCAAATTTGAAAATGAAAAAAAAAATTGAATTTCGTAATACAATTTCGTTTCATTATTATTGTAGCAAGAATATAAAAAAGTAAAGTAAAAATCAACATTTAACACGAAATATTATATGAAATTAAAAATCTAAACAATTAAAAAGGCCAAAAATGAATGCTGGAAAGAATTTTTTTTTGTTTTTTTTTTTTGTTTAATGACAATAACCAATAAAATAATATGCAACACGACCAATATGAACCCCCCCATTTCCAGAGTATTCGTAACTGTGACAAGATTATATTATATATATTTTTAACACGCACAATAATAACAAAAAAGAAAGAAAAAAGAAATTATATATTCACACGCACTTGAAACTTGATAATTCAAACAATAAAGTAAAGAGAGAAATAAAAAAATAAAAATTAAACACATTGCGGAAACACACACACACACACACACACACACACACACACACACACACTTAAAACTCAAAACCAAATGAACAGCAATGATAACAAAAAAAAAATGAAGCCAAAAATGTAAATTAAGTAAGAAGAATAAAAAGTTGAATGATGATGAATGCTGTAGAGTCATAGTGTTAGATAGTCAATCAATAATTCAGTACAACAAAAGGATCCGATTGCCAATTGACAATTTGCAAATTTTTGATGGCAGATGAGCAACAAAAGAAAAAAAATCAATTGAATGAAACTACTGGTCACACACGGGGACCACACACACACACACACATCGAGTGTGATTGTTGCTTGTCAATTTACTACACACACACACACTCAAACAAAACAAAAAAAAATAGAATAAAAATCTCACCTTAATATACATGACAATTGGTCAACAATTGATCACAATGGAATGATGATAATAATTTATGAATGAATAAAGATGAGAAAAAAAATTGTCATCAATTTCAATTTCACACACACACACACACGCAGACACAGACACCAATAAAAACTGTCAATTCATGAGTCAATTAGTGGCCAATTATTACTTTGTTTGTGTGTGTGTGTGAAACTTGATCGTTGAAATTTTATTTTTATTCATTTGAAATCAAAAAGAAAAAAAAATAGCAAAGTGATCGTGTGTGTGTGTTTGTGTATTTGAATTACAATGGAAAAATTTGACATTTTTCAAGTGTTTTTTTTGTTGTTGTTGTGTGTGATAATAATGAATGTGTATGAAAATGAAATTTTTTTTTCTTCATTATTCAAACAAATTTCAATGCATAACTTGTCAAACGATATAGTTGTATGAATTTTCGTAAAAATATCAAATCATATTGTTGTTGTCTATCTTGATTATTATTATTATTGATGATCAATAATTTAATATTATCATCTAAATCAATTTCATTATTGATAATAAACAATAATGTTTGTTGTCGACAACGATCCAATATGGTTTCCATTCGTTGATTGAAATGAAATTCCGAAATATTTATTTCAAGTAAATCTTTTTTAGGCATTTGTATGAAACTAATCAATTCTTGTCTATTCGATATAGGTATTGCCGTTTTATTTGATGTTGATAAACGTAGTCGTATACGATCTTCAGCATTTTTTACACGAATTTCATATAATTTATTTGTGGCTCTGTAACAAACAAACAAAAAAATTTGAAAAAAGGATTGATTTTTTTTTGAAATTGAAAGAAAAACAGACAAACCGAAAATAATTTGTATAATTATCATCAACATTATCATCGAATGTATTTGCACCAATGATGATGCCATTATTTTTGATTTCCAATTCTTTTCGTCTTGTTGAATGTCGTATTAATTTTATGGCCACATAATTATAATCAAAATTAATAAAACTAGGTGTCTGTCTTAGGAATAAACATTGACGAAATAAAGTGATACGATTCGGTATTAGATTAATGATGAAAATATTTTCATATGGGCCATGATTTTGGCGTTCAATCTCCTGTTTCAATAGTGTTAATAACCAATTATTTGTAATGATATTTGCATATTGCTGTAATTGTAAACGTAATTGTTCATCTTGTGAATCGGATTTTTTCCTTTTTACAATCGGCACAGATTTCAATTCATCCAATAATAATGGATCAGAAATATTACTATTAGCCATTGTTGTTGTTGTTGTTGTTGTTGTATTGTTTTCAAATGGTGATGGACTAGTGATGAAATTATTATTATCATTATTTTTATCGACAGCATTTGTGTTTCATTTGATTGTTGTATGGTAAGTTTCCGGATACGATCATCAATATTATTAATAATTAAATTTTCAACATCAATATAATGATATGAAAAACGAAATCGTTCATAATCAATTTGTATTGTTTGATGATGATTTTTTGTATTATCATCACCAATATCATCAGCAATTTTATCATCACCATCGTTTTCGTCGTTATCATCATCATCATCATTGATCAATAATAATTTGATCAATTTATTATTTTTATTATTATGAAAATTTTCACAACTTTGTTCCATTATTTCCCATATAAATTGTCCTTTATTCGAACCGATACCACCTTTTTTTCGCGAAAAGAGAGAATATCAGAAACAAAAATATTCAACAACATTGTTATAAATGGATACACTTACCGAAAATAAATATACATTTTGGATGTGGATTATTTTCCTGTAGAAAACGATACAGATTATGTGGTGCAACAATCAATGCATTATTTGTATTTTTCGATAAATTTGAACGTTTTGATAAATCAATGAGATGATTATGAAAATTACTGATTGCACAGCCCATTGCATTTTTATTGATCCAATCGATGATGAACATAGAATTCAGAAATTAACAATAACAAACAGTCAAACAAACAAGTAATAAAAAAATAAATAATGGACAAAAATGAAATCACAATGTAAAGAATTTTTCAAGTATAGAAAATTCCACACTGAATTCTGCAGAGAAAGAGAAACAGAAAAAAAAATTCGCATGGAAGACCGATTGAATTGAATATTGAAAATCATCAATGTTTGGAAAGAAAAAAAAACCCGGATCAATTAATTCACTATTATTTAGTTTGTTGGTTGTTTTTTTTTCTAATCGAAGAAAAAAAAATTCTATATAATCAAGGTGGTTCAAGGATCAGAAATAAAAATGGATGATGATAATGATTGAATGAAGAATAAAAAATGATCTGATGATTAAAAGAAGAAAGTGGTGGTTTTTGTTCTAGTTGTGGCAGCAGTATACGTGGTGGTAATGGTAGTAGTTGTTTTCAAGGGGGATTCTTCACACAATCCGATTATAGCCAAGTTGCAATAATTATCGAAAATGTCAAAATTTTTTTTTATTTCTTTCTCATTGGTCGAATAAAACAACGAGAATCGATTCTGATGATCAAAAGAACAAATATTTAAACAATGATGATCGACTGATTGGCCAAAAATGAATTGTATTGGTGAATGAGAAAAAGAAGAAGAAGAAAAAAAACTGTCAACAACCTCAAACAAACAAAACAAAATCGAATTGTGAGGAAATGATGATGATGATGAAATTCTTGTGGAATTCTTGACAACAACCTAAACCATAATCATTTTCTCATTTTTTTTTTCTTTGTTTGAACCTTAAACAAACACACACACACACACACACGGCCATTCATTAAGTTATTATTATCATTAGCAAATCCAAATTTGATAAGATGAACATTATGTGATTGAATATATACAGATGAATGAATGATGATTTTTTTTTGTTGTTGTTGTTGTTGGTGAATGAACCAATGCATGAATTGTGGTGGTGGTGGTGGTGGGGGGAAGAAGGGAAAATGACAAGTCCCAATAAATTTGCGTGACAAATAGCTATCTTAATGACGATGACGACAAACGGTGAATTTTGGTTTTTTCTAGAAAAAATAAAACGTTCGAATTTTTTTTTTTTGTTTTGTTTTTACGTTCTTGAAGTAATGTTGAAGCAATGGACCACACCACTAGCAACAGCGGGTATATACAGTGTAAATAAAAACAAAATTTTTCGTTCAAAATTTATTTTTTCCTAGTAATTCAAGATAATGAATTACCCACATTAAAAAGATATAATAATATATGAGAGATACACATACGTCTAATGGGCCGGATGGTGGGCAATTTATCGAGTTGAACTAAGAAACAAAAAAAAATCAACACAACCACAACAACCATCATTATTACCAGTTTTAATTGCATTCAGATTAATGACAAAGAATACGAAAAAAAAAAACAAACAAAATGAAAAGAACAAAGAATCCAATGAAAATGACCATGATCTTTGTTTTGACATTTTTTTTTTTTGCTATCAAAAAAAAATCCGCTTCCGATAGTAGAATTGTTGGTTGATTCATTTCATTTGAAATCCGGTTCCGATGGAGGAACAAATGCTCGTTCACGTTTTTCTTTTTGTCGACGTTTTGTTTCTTCTGGATTATTTTCTTTACGATTTCGAGGTTTTTTAGATAAATTAAAATATTCACCCGTTGCAAGTTGTTTATCAATTTTACTTTCAGTTTGTGGCGGTGGAAATGGTGTATATTCTTGTTTTTTATTCACAATTTTCGGTCGTTTACGTTTGGATAGATTTTTAGCTTTATATTTCGGTAGAAAACGATCCCAATTTTCATTACGAAGTTTTGGATCTTTAGCCAATTCACGTTTGATCATTAATGCTTTGATATTATAGATTGGATGAATATTTTTCATTGTATCTTCGACGATTCTTCGTACCTGTTGTAGACCTTTATGTGGTCCAATGGCGGAAACTGTATTACCTTGTACAAGTACATAACAATTGGTCAACAATTCGATAGCTTTCAATGTGGAACCATTTGGTCCAAGTAAACGTTGTCTTCGACGTATAAAACTTTCTTTTTTTCGTACTAAATCACCAATTTTAATTATATCCGATGCATTTTCATCGTCAAGTATTTTTATCGCTTGTTCATATGGTACTGAACGTGCCAATAATTTTATCATATCTTTTGCTTTGATTATTATGTATGGATCCCATGTTTTTCTTGTTGTTGCCACTGTCATACTACCTTCTAAAAGATCTAATTCAGCTTTTATAAAATATTCGGCTAATGTTTTCTGCACTAATGGCCAACATTCTTTTAGATATTTTTCACGATATTTTGGAAATAATGTTGCAAATGCACTTTCAACAAGAATGCCATGTGGATTATCTTCTGGATGAAATTTCGGTATCTCCATTCTCCATGGATTATCCACTATTTTTTTTTTTTAAATCAAAATTGGAAAAATAAACAATTATTTTCAAAATTATGAATCATAAATCATCAGTAAATGCTTACCAATCCTTTCATCATCATCAGCCATGTTTATTTAGGATGTGAATGTTGGAAAAAAAAATATTTTGCTCGAATGTTCAGCAAAAAAAAATAAAAATAAAACGGGAAAAATCGAGAAATTTTCAAAACAAAATTTGAAAAAAAAAACATAAAGCACGAATCAACCACGTGACAATCGGCGAGCAGAATTGGGATGGACGTCGAATAATCGATACTATCAACCATCGACCTAACTGAATTCGAGCGAAGAGAAGAAAGATTCTTTCACTTGTGTATTTGGGCTGAATTTTTATTTATTCGTCCATTTCTTGTTTACACAAAAATTATCTTCACAATTTTATTTTTTCGATGCAATCTTGCAAACAAACAAACAAAAAAAAATAAAATAAAATATTTCAACTTTGTTGATTATTTCGAAAATAATAAATTAGCAATAATTGATCGATGTGTGATTGAGTTTTTTTTTCAGTTTATCACATTCATGATTCATATTATGTGATCAACAAGTGCCACATCGAACATTGAACGAATTTCGTAACTATGTCTTATTATTCGATTCCGAATAAAATCCCAAATTCACATGATTATCATCCACAAAATCGTGCCATTAACAATAGGGAAAATCCGACCATCATTTCATCTTCGTCAAATATTATTTACAGTAATTCTATAACCAATGATTCTGGTAAGTTTCCAATTTTTTTTTTGGTTGTCATTTGATATTGAATTGTTTACAAATTTTCTAGGCCGATCATCTTTACCACCGCAACAACCATACCAATCGTCTCCTCATCTTTATTCACGAAATTATGGCAACAACAACAACAATAATAATAATCCAATGATAAATCATGAAATTTTCAATCAAAATAATAATTATGAAGATTTAGACAATTTATCATTGCCACCACCACCGCCTCCTTCATTTCGTTTTAATCATCATCAACAACAACAATCAACGAAAAAAATTCCGTCAAATCATCAAGAATCAAATATTCAAATTGGCAAATTAGCAACAGCAACAACAACAACAACAACAGTAGCCAATCCGGGAAAAAAATTTCCTTTACCACCCGTTGATCTGGAAAATTCCAAAAATTCTGCAACATATGCCAATTTGATAGATACATTTTCCGGATTAAATATTGTGAATATAAATGATGGTAATCATCATTATACTAATCAATTGAATCCGGCAATTGAAAATCAAAATTTACAAAATCAGCAATCCAAATATCAGCCACCGCCACCACCACCACAACAGACAACAACAAAATCATACAATCAATCAATAAATCCGCAATCGATTTCGAATCAATCACCATTATATGGAAATGTTGATGATTATCGAATATTGAAAAACACCACCACCAACAACAACAACAGCAATACAAATGATTCTATTTATGGATCTAAATCAAAAGTAAGGTGTTAATAATCAAAAAAAAAATGCTTGATAATCACCAATAGCAATCATCTATGAGATTTGTCACTCTTTTTTTTTGTTTTGTTTTTATCATTTGACATTTTCAAGTGGGGTTTCATTTTAATCTCCCTACTCAAGTATTGTATTTTTTTTCACCATCAAATTAAATCCGGATTTTTTTTACATATTGTAAAAATCCGTATATAAAAGATTTGATATGTGTTGGTGGTAGCCTGTGTGTGTGTGTGTAGGCGGATGTTTACAACAACCAACAATATCGCATATATCACACACATATACCTTATTGATGATTGACAATCAAAAAAAAAAAAAAAAAATTCTAGAGAAAGAAAAGATTTGTATAATCACGCACACACACACACACAAAAAAATCTCTCGCTTTCTCTCTGGATATAATTGTGATCAGAAAAAATTTTTTTTTTTAGTCGTAAATTTCCTTTTTAGCCGTAAAGTTTGGCTCAAGTGAAACAAAAAAAAAATTGTAAGTACGAATTATATGTAGTGCGTGTGTCTGTGTGTGTTTATGAATAAAAATTTTGGTAATAATTTTTCTACCAAAAGAAAAGAATTGTTAAATGGATGATTGAATGAATGAATGAATAAATGACGATTTGACCTTGATCCATTAAATATTCTCGGTCGTAATAATAGTCAGTCTGTCCTGATTTATTTCTTGATGAATGGTTGTTGTTGTTGGTGATGATGATGATGATAAAATTCATGATGATTTTTTTTTTACTGCTGTTGCCTGGTTGTCTTGAATTTTTTTTTTCGTTTTCGCTTTCTTTCTATTTGTTATTAACTACTGACTAGATTTTCATTTCTTCATTCAGATTCTGGCTGTTTGATCATCACCGTCATCATCATCATCATGATCAGAATTAATATTTGCTAATTTTAAGCCAACAAGATTTATATTTAGCTCCTGTAAATTTGTTTTTTTATTTTGACTTTTTTTTCCTTAAATTCTAAATTCTGTTTTAGATGACGACTTGTGTGTGTGTGTGTGTGTTTGATCTTGATGATGATGAAGATGTGATCTGACTTTTGCTGTTGTTGTTGTTGTTGTTGTTGAAATCTTAATCCATATCAAGCACATCAAGTATGTTAGTGAAAAGTGTAAATTAGTGCGTAGAATTTTGTGAAAATCATTCCCAAAAAAAAAAAAAAATTTTTTTTGTCTAATTTTGATATATCGCGCACACATACACACACACATTTCATACAGCGGTTCTTAACCTTATTGCCTTAATGTTTATGATTGCTTGTGTTTGAGAATCACTGTGTACCATTCATTCATATTTGTCTGTCTGTTTAATTGTTTATGACGAAAAAAAAAAAACAACAACAACAACAAAACTCACGTACACACCCACAAATGAATGAATTGAATCAAAGAATCATAAATTTTTTTTTTTTTTTTTTTTGATAGAGAAAGTGAGAAATTGACGAGTGAATAAAAAAAAATGAAATAGGAATTTTGTTGTTTTGATTTACATTTTCGTTATTATTATTATTATTCTGCTTTTAATTCCTATTTTCTTTCCGTTTTGTTTGTTTATTTGTTTGTTGTTTGAATATATACAAAAATAAAACAATAACAGAATCGTGTGATTGTTTTTCTCTCTCTCTCGGGCTATAAGTGCATCGATTCTGTTATTGTCTTGATGCGTGTGTGTTTGTGTGTCTTTTTTTTAATAACAAAATAATTAGCAAAGAATAACCGGTAATAATTGTGACGATGAATTGAATCAAATAAAAACCGTGAATGAATGTCATTCTCATGAACTACAAAATTGGAAATTTTATATTTTATTCTCGTGATTTAATTTGATTCGTTCATTTCATTTTTTTTTTGTTTTCATTTAGATACAAAATATTTATGATTCAATATTTGAACCATTGATTGTTTCATCGTCAACTACAACATCATCATCATTAGCTGATAATAATAATTTTAAAAATCGATTGTCGATCGATAATCAACAACAACAACGACAAAAACAATATCAGCCAAAAATAAATCAACCAAAATCTGAATCGGCAATATATGTGAATTATAATAATAATAATATAAAAAATTCAAACAACAACAAGAATAGCCAAAACGTATTGAAAAATCAATCATTGCCAAATATTAAAAATTGTAAGTAAGAACAAAATAAAAAAAAGAATGAATCAATGAATGGAATTTTTTTGAATTTTTTTTTTCAAAAATAGATTTTCATCCTACACGATCAAATACAACAACAACAACGACAATATCATCATCATTCATCAATAATAGCAATAATAATAACAAGACAAACATTGTCAAAAATCAAGAAGAACAAGTCGATCATTTAACCGATTTATTAGTGAAAAGTATGGAAAATTCGGGCGAAATTGATTTCTATGGTAATTAATGATTCTGTTATTCTTTTCTCTTTTTTGTTGTTGTTGTTGTTGTTTGTTGCTGATGTAATGACATGATATTGACAATGGTTTGTTCATATGTCATAAATTCTTAATTGACAAGATGCTGGAATTTTCAATTTTCAATAATGTAGGAACCATGGAATCATCATATTATAGAATATTGTGGCCACCCAGTGCCGATGTTTGAAAATCAGGGATTCCCCACCCTGATTTTCAAATGTAGTTGTAGTCTGTTGTTTTGCTTTTTTTTTGTTTTGATCAATTTTTTTCTGTGTATAGGAATATTTCATTCGTTTCATGCAATTTTTTTCCACTCATTTTTGTAAATGTTCTCTCTCTCCTATTTTTACTTGTTGAATATTTTTTGGTTGGTTTAGATTTTTTTTTGTTGTTTTTTTGTTTTTGTTTTCTATAAATAATGAAAAGAAGAAAAATTTAGATTAGTAGAATTCTGTTTTCTTCCCACACATATACACATACATTCATTCATCAAAGTCATATTTATTCGTTTGTAATAATAATAACCGGATTATAAGTCAAAAAAATCGAAAATAATTTTTTTTTATTCCGGAAAATTTCCCAATTTTTTTTTTGAACCAAGGAAGTTTCTCGTTAGATGTTTTTTTCCCACTTTTTCATTAACAATGAAATAGTGTTGAATAATTCTAATTAGATGATGATGATGATGATGATCCTCATCATTCGTCATTATCACCATCATCATCAAAATAATAATCATCACCATGATGATGATGATATGATTATGTACAGGAAATGATACTTTAAAACAATAAGTACAAGATGAGAACAAAAAACAGAAAAAAAATAATGATGCAATTCAAATGATGAAGAATTGTTTTTTTTATTCTCTCTACATACCAAATGATGGGGTGTATGTATAATTGTAAGATTGATAGTGGGCGATAATGATGATAATAATAATAAAAAAAAAATCAGTAAACGAAAGTAAGAAGAAACAAGAAAACAAGAAAATTCTTTAGAATAAAGTACCATAATAGAATTTTATATGATAAAAAAAAGGAAAACACAGGAATATTTGAAAAATTCTTATGATTACGATGATGATGATGATGATGATGTTCTTTTTTTTAAATTTGATATTTTGATTTTCATTCGTCATTATGATTTTTATTTGTTTTTTTCTGTTTTGTTTTAGTTTCATATGATTTTGAATGAATGAATGAATGATTGTTTTAGATTTCATTCATAAAACATGTTGTGATTTATTTATTCAATGCGTTTTTGTTGTTGTTGTTGTGTGTGTGTGTGTGTGTGTGTTGTAAAATGAATGAATGAATCATTGATGTGACATTTGACATTGTTTTGGTTTTGATTTTGATTTGATGATGATGATGGCCATCATTTTTTCTTTGATTTTCATTTAAATTTTTCTTTTGATTTTCATCATCATTTTCATTCTTTATTTTCGCCTTTTTGCTTCCTGGTTTTTCTTCCATTTCATCTGTTGTTGATTAATTTTAATACCAAATGTTTAGCCATATCAGATTTGAAGATAGTGATATACCGGATTATGTTCTTGGTAGTTTTTTTGTTGTTGTTGATGATGATTTCAAAACGATTTTTATTGATTAATTAATTTTTTTGTTTTGTTTTGTTTCCTCCACAGGAATGTGCAATAAATGTGGTGAAAAAGTTGTAGGTGAAGGTAGTGGCTGTACGGCTATGGAAATGGTTTATCATACACAATGTTTCACCTGTCATGGATGTAGTAAGTTCTTCATCATATATAACATCTTCATTTTTTTTTCATTGAATTTTTTTCTATCAAATTGTAGATAGCGAACTTCGTGGTAAATCATTCTATTCAATGGATAATAATCCACATTGTGAACAATGTTATTTGGTATAGTATTTTGAATCTTTTTTTCTCATCATTCAATTAATTTGTCAATTCATATATTTCAAGAATTCATTGGAAAAATGTTCAATATGTGAGAAACCAATTTTGGATCGTATATTACGTGCAACAGGCAAACCGTATCATCCAAGCTGTTTTACATGTGTTGTTTGTGAAAAATCATTGGATGGTATACCATTCACGGTGGATGCTACCAATCAGGTTCATTGTATTGATTGTTTTCATAAGTAAGTGGGGAAAAAAATAACAAAAATTCATCATAATCATGGTTATTAATTAAAAAAAAAATTTTTCTCACCATAGTAAATTTGCTCCACGTTGTTCAGTGTGTGAAAAACCCATCATACCGGAAGCCGGCAAAACTGAAACAGTTCGTGTTGTAGCATTGGAACGAAGTTTTCATGTTAATTGCTACAAATGTGAAGTATGTTTTTCATAACATTTACATGATGATAATTTTTTCTCATTTTTTTTAATTTTTCAAGGATTGTGATTTGTTGCTTTCATCCGAAGTTGAAGGACGTGGCTGTTATCCATTGGATGATCATATTCTTTGCCGTGGTTGTAATGCTAAACGTGTACAAGCAATCACTGGTTAAACACAATTAGCATGGATTCATTCGATATCTTGATTTGCACACAAAACAAAAAAAAAACAAAACAAAGCCAAAACAAAAACATACATTGAACTTATTGATTTGAAACATTACTGGCATCCAAAAAAACTGAAAATATTGGAAAATATTCAAATGCTTTTTTTTCGAATGATCGATATATTCATCGATATATTTTATTATTTTATCGACGATATAATTAATTAATAATAATAATAAAAAAAATTTATTTTATTTTAAAAATTGATTAATTGATTGATTTTAAAACTAGAAAAAAAATCATTTGAATCAGAATGGTTTTTGATGATGAAAATATTCTTTGTTGAATAATAAGTTGTGTTCGTTTTATTGTTGATAATGATAACGATTCGGTGAAAATAGTCGTCGACCGCTATTTTCAATTTTATCATCATCATCATAATCAATAAATATTGTTGGACGATTTGGTCGTAGTTTGTATGGTGAATAATAATTTTGTGGTTCATCATACAAATATTCTTCTACTTCATCATCATCTGGTCGAAATGATTCATCCGTTTCATAATCGGATAATGAAGAATCTGTTGTCGTTGTTGAACAATCACCTGATGATTCATTTTGTAAACTTTTCATAGATGACATTTGTTGTTGAATATTACGTAATATTACGGTATTTGTACAAAGAATTTGATTATTGATTTCAGTCAAATCTTTAAATGTAACTAATCGCCATATAAATATGAATGCCTGTGTCACAAGCATAGATTTACGTAATAGCCAAATTTTTTGATTTATATCCCATTGTAGCTGTATGATTGAATCGGATATATTCGATGATGAATTAACTGGAATCAAATTAAGCCACCAACAAAGATAATCAAGACCTTTTTTTTCGAAAAAGAAACAAACAATCATGATCATATATAACCATGGACGAATGTCGATAGTTCGTTTTGGTGTTGTAATAAAATAAATGACCAACATATTTGCTATGAAAAAAAATATCGATGAACTTGTCGAGAATTCAGTGATAAGAAAATCCTGAAGCATGTTGAATTGTGTGATAATTTTTTCAATCAAATCTTGTTGTTTTCTGGTTTGTTGTTGAAATTGTTCCAGATTTATACGTGCTTGATTCAATTCATGATTAATTGTAATCTGTGCTTCCAATGATGAATGTTGTAAATGTTCAAGATTTTCAATCTGTTCTACAGCTATTGTCAATTCATTGGATACAACATGTGCATCATGAACAAGATTATTGACCAATTTTTCTGTGTTTTGTTGCCATTTTTCTGATTGAAGATAAAAACAAATACTTTGTGTATGTACGAAAAACATTGTATAAGTATTGAATAGATTTGAATCAATCATACTACGTGTACATTCTTTCAACAGATCATGATTGGATAAAATTGTCGGTTTCACCTGATTCTGTGGATCATTACCATCATTCAATTTGATCACTTGTTTACAGGCATCATTTTTTAATTCACTTCCCATATTTTTTAGAAAACAATCGGTAAACACTATTGATAGCCACGATTGTCGTGATTCATCCATTTGATTACATTGTTGTTCTAATCGTTGGATGGCATGGTCCCAACATTCACCATATACAGGTAGATTACGTTTTTCCAATAAAATTTCATATTCTTTTCGTCCATTTTTTATCATTATTTCTGATTGTTTGGCTGGTATTGATGCTATGAAACTGATTGTTGATTTAGATTTTTTTATTTGATCATTTTCACATTGAATTGGAATGATGATCACCACAATAGTAGCAATGACAATTTTATTAAACAATAAGAATTTTGATGTCATTTTTTTGGCGTTCGAAAATTAAACAAACACATGAAGAAGAAGAAAAAATTCTCAGCCACTCAAAAAGCATGTGTGTGTGTGTGGTATGTGTAACGGCATAAAACACGTTTTGATAACGTTTTGTATTTTTTTTTCAAAAATTGAAAAAATTTTTTTGCCCATTTCACATGCACAGTAATGTGTCATCTTTTTTTTGTCGTTTTCTCTCTCTCTCTCTCTCTCTGTGTGTGTATGTGACACTAAAAAAATTGGCAAATGATCAAAAAGTATATTTTTTTCCTGCATTAAAATCGTAAACTTTTTTTTGTTGGTCCAATAATTGCAAAATCAACAAAAAAAATTTTTTTTTTTTGGACCGGAATTTCTAATTAGATAACGTCATATATGAAAGGATTTGGAAATATGAAAAATCATGACAAGCTTTCGATTTGGAATATATTCGATTCAAGATATCATTGTTCGTAATGATGTTGTAAACTCAATGAGAATATTCGTGAATTCATCTTGCATTTACAGACGTCATTTTTTTTTTACTTGGAACCGACATCAAAACATATAAAGAAAAAAAAATGGCGATCAATAATTTCAATTTCAAGTTTTCAACCTTATTTTCGCACAGAATCAATTTTTAATTTAAAAAAAAACTTATTCATGTTACCTCGGATACCAAGAAAAAAAAATTTTCTTTTGTTTCCATTTCCAATGTATATGCTATAAGCATTACACATGTGAATGAGTCAAATTAAACACCCAGGTTTGTATATCATTTTTTTCTTTATGTTAAAAACCATTCATGACGACAGAGAAAAAAATATGCTAAATCAACTTAACACGGCAACCGAATCACCAGTATGGATTGTTGATAATCCATACATAACCAAATGGTTTCGTCCAATCAATTTGAATCATTTTGATTGTATACTATCCATTTTTACCATTCATAATCAAACGATGAATATTTGGACACATTTAATTGGTTTATGCATTAGCCATTATTGTGTTTTGTTTGCATTTCCATTGCATTTAATTGATTCAATTGGTCAGTGTTTTTTTTTGTTTTTGTTTTTGATGAATTTTTCATGTTTTTCATGTTTTTTTTCCGCACAGATATTTTGTTCATGTCCATTACATACACTGGTATAACAATGTCGTATTATTGTTCCATTCTATATCATATATTCAATATTGGTTCATCATACGAACAATCTTGTTTTCTTTCACGTTTAGATTATTTTGGCATAATTTTCCATCTGATTGGCTGTATGTTAACATTAGTCTATTTTGTCTACTATCATCAATCGTTTATTCAATTTGGCTATGTCACAATGTTCATTTGTGTTGGATCAATATGTTTATGGATGAATTATCATTCAATGTTCACATCGATTGCAAACACAAATATGAATAGTTCAAAACGTACAATGATTTTTATATTGGTCGCTACATTATCATTGCCACCACAATTTACAATTGTCGACAATTATCCATGGAAAATTGTCCATAATGTCCTGATGACAGATATTTCATATCTATTGGCTGGATTAATTTATTCATTAAAATATCCGGAACGTTTGTTTACCGGTCATTGTGATTTATTCAATTCACATACAATATTTCATATTATTATCGTTATAGCCGGCATTGGATCAATGCGTTCATTATCAATGATATCATATTATGAAATTAATAGGTTTAATTAATTAATTAATTGATTATGAAAAAAAAAATATTTGAATTAAAAAAATTTTCATTGAAATTTTTTTTTTTGAAATTCTAATTCCACACAAATGGTCTACATACGGTGGAAATAGAATTTTAGTGAATGTTGTTTATATTTTCTGTGCATGCACATTTTTTGAATGTTTTTTTGATTTTCAAATCAAAAATCAAATCAAATCATGACTGAAAATGAATCATTATTCGGTCAATTGATTATTGGACCGGCTGGTAGTGGTAAAACTACCTATTGTCATGTTATTTCACAACATTTGCACAATCATCTTAATCGTGAGGTAATCATTGTTAATTTGGATCCAGATAATGAAACATTTCCATATCAATGTCATCTGAATATTCATGAAATGATTCGTATGACAGAAGTAATGCAGAATGAAAATCTTGGTCCAAATGGTTCATTTCTTTATTGTATGGATTTTCTTTATAAAAATATCGATTGGCTTTATCAACGAATCAATGAAGAATTCAGTAAATGTAAACAACGTATACAATCAACAATGATAAACAATAGTGAAAAAATTGATAGTCAACGGCGGCGGCGGCAACGACGGCCATACATTCTATTTGATTGTCCAGGACAGATTGAATTATATACCAATTATCCTGTGTTTAAAAATCTTATACATCATTTATTGGATACAAATTTGGATCCAGAACAAAGTGAAAAAAGACGTGAAAAATTTCCACTAAATATGAGATTAGTAGCCATAAATGTTGTTGATTCACATTATGCAAACGATCCATCCAAATTCATTACAGTGGTATTGAATTGTCTTATTTCTATGTTGCATATTGAAACACCATTTATTAATGTTCTTTCCAAAATAGATCTAATTGAACGTTATGGTGAAACGGATTTTCGATTAGATTTCTATTGTGAATTAACTGATCTTAATCGATTGGTTGAAAGAATTTCTGATGATCAACGATTGGTTCGTTATAAAAAATTAACTGAAGCTATTGCATCGATTATTGAAAATTATGCCATCGTTTCATTTGTACCATTGAATATTAATGATATGGAAACGATATCGAAAGTGATTACATTAGTAGATCGAGCTAATGGATTTTATATGGCTGATCTATCATCAAATCAAGATGGATTCAATTATCAACTGTAAATGTAATGTAATTAAATTAATTAATTGCCACAGACTGGCTATATATAAACTTAGATGAACGATTTTATAAACAATGATCTATGATTGTAGCCAGAATGCTTCACTTTTATCACTCCATTGGCCATCGTCAGTATTCGTGTCTTGAAATTGGATTTTTTTCCATATTGGTACATTTTGTTTGATTTTATTCAATATTTCCATCACCATTCGATGACTGGTCGTTCGATGTGGTGATGATACCGCTATAATAATCGATGTTTCACCTAACGCTACATGACCAAGTTTATGGTGTACATATACTTTTGTATAGGATTGATCATCATCATTTTGTTTGGATATAATATCTGAAACTATTTCTCGCATCATAGCCAATGCCATTTGATCATAAGCTTCATAATAAAGTGATTTGACAACATGACAATTGTCTTTGCTGTGTTGAATATATAAATGAATTAAAATTAAGTTTGTTTGTTTTTTTTGCGAATGAAAAATTTTATTCACTTACCTCGAATCATTTTCATTGATTCGTGTTGTACCTATGAATATGGATATTGCACCACAATTTGGTGATGATACAAATTTCGTGGCTTCATCAACGCTTAAATTATCGTTAGATAATTCGACCGAAATTTTTTTATTCATTTTTTATTAAATCGAGCGTATACATTTCAACACGTACGACTATTTTAACCGGTACCGGTTTATTGCAGCTGATTTCAATTTCGTTTTCTCTCTCATTTGTGATTGACCGGACAAATTGGCCATGGCATGATATTTGGTCGAGAAATTCATGTTTCAAACGGAATTTTCCAATCAATTTTTTCATACAATGATGATAATACACATCATTCAGCTGTCATCTATCAATTTTACAAATATTCCACTTGATGAAAATCATTTATAGTCATTATTGTTTTTGTATAGAAGAATCACCGAATTAAATAATTCGAAAATGTCATCAACATCGTTATTACGGTCATTTCGATGGCAACAAATTTCATTACCACAAAATACCACTGCCCGGCGATTGATTATATTTGGTCCACCATTAATTCTTGGCAGCCTTTATCTTTGTAAACAGATTTATCTGTACCTGAAATTTGGACGAAAAAAACGATTAAATATTGATAGTGGAAATGTCTATGATACTTTTGATCATTCACAAGTAACAACACCGGGTACAAATACTACTACTGTTACTAATAATTCTATTTCAATAAATCATTCATCATCGGATAATGCTGATGGTTGTGTAATATCAACAACCGGTGATCATCATCATCATTCATCATCCAATCATAATCAAATACGTTCGGCATTACTTTCAAATAAATGTTCATATTGTCGTAGTAATCAAAAATTATCATTTAAAGATTCAGATATATTTGAAACATCATTGAAGAATCTATCAACAACACAATTAATCAAAGTTAGCCTAGATAAATTAAATAATGTAACACGTACATTGGATGAAATGAAAATGAAACAGAATATTCTTAAAAAATATAAACATGATACATCAAATATTGATACAAGAATCGATGATCTATATGAAAAACTTGAATCAATGATTTCAGAATTTGAATCATTACGAAATGAATATATGCCCATAACACATGGACCATCAACTATTAATCAAATTGATGATAATAATGATGATGATTTTGATGATCAATCATCATATATATCATCGGCAACAACAACATCACTTGGTTATTGGGATCCAGAGCCAAATTTACATTTTTTTCAATTATATCAAGATTCATTGCAAATGGTTGATCGAATCAAACCACCAAAAACAGATCGTACAATAACAACTTGTAGTGAAAATTATGATGATTTTCTTGCCAAAGTTCATTGTTTACGACAAGCATTTGCTGCATTATTCACTAATATTGAATTGCGACAACGTTATGCAAAAATTGGTGAAGAAATTCTACGTATTTTGTTGGATCATTCATTGAGGGTAACAATTTGCGTATGCATTCCCGCTAATATCATAACATTAGATTTTAGTTTTTATTGCTTTTTTTATGTTTTGTTTTTGATTCATTACCAATTGACTAATGTTGATTTTTTTTTCTTCTTTGTTGTGTTTCAGGATTCAAACGAATGTATCAAAGCATATTATACGTTTTTAGATTATGCACAAAATGATGATTATGTTGCTACAACTGAAATGGAACTTGAACCAAGAAAAATTGCCATGGTATCATTCTATGATATTGTATTGGATTATATGTTGCTTGAATCATTTGATGATATTGAAAATCCACCATCAGCTGTAAAAAGTATAATTAGTAATAATTGGTTATCGGCATCATTTCGTGAGATTGCAGTACAAACAACCGTATCGACTGTGATGCGTAGAAAACGTTCCAAATTGATTGTTAAAGATGGATTTTTTGAACATTTTTATCGTATATTGGATCATTTATCACCAATATTAGCATGGGGATTTCTCGGTACAGATGATAATCTAAAATTTAAATGTGAATCCGTAAAAGATTCTACACATGCCGTTGTACGTGATTATTTTTCATTCGATCGTTGCCGTTATACATATCTTGATGATCTTTGTGACGATATTAAACGAGTGACTGAAGAACGTTTCTGGGAATTGAATAATAAGCTCAAAATTCTGAATAATTCAGACTTATAATTGATGTAAAAAAAACAAAAAAAAAACAAAAACAAAAAAAAAATTTTTCTTTAGAAATTATCATTCAAAAATTCTTTATTTGTCTGTTTATTTGTACAATTATTGATTGAGAATTTTGTAGAAAAAAAATAAATAGAAATTCCATTTTTAAATCAAAAATCGTCTCGACAATAACTAAACTTATTGCCAAAAAAAAACAAGAAGAAAAAAAAGTGAAAAAAAAACAACAAGAAGAAAAAAATGTGTAATGTAAAATTTTCTCACTGATCATCATCATCATCATCATTTTTAAAAAATATGAATCGATCCAATAAATGTTGATGATGTGAAATAAGAAGAAGAAGAAAAAGTGAGATATTTTTTTTGGTTTTTGGTTTTTGGTTTCATCATGATTTTTTTTTTTGTTTGGTTTGGTTTTTTTTTGTTTGTTTGTTTGACCAACAGTTATCCAAATATTCCACATGTTTGAATGAGTTTGTTTTTTTTCTTGTCTTTTTTTTTCTGTAAAAAAAAATTCATAATTTTTTTTTATTGATTTTTTTTTCTTCTTTTCATTTTTTTTTCCAGACCCACAATGATGATGATGATGATGACGATGATATTGTGATTTAAACAACGGTGTTGGTGTTGACCAAGACATCCAACATTTATATGTTTTACGGCTGGACATATGCGATAGTGTTGGTCAGTTAGTTTTTTTTTCTTTTTCTGAATCAATATTGATTTACCTTCAATAATGATAATGATTATTATCCATCATCATCATCATCATCATTTTTTTTCCACAGTTCATTAACGGATTTTTCTCTTCACTCCTCTCAATTTGGCTTACACTGATGATTTTCAGCCAGAGATGGTCACTATAGGATTTGTGTGAAATTTTTTTTTTCGTTTTTTTGTTTTGTTTTCTCAAAAAAAAAAAACAAACGACGATTGATTTAGTTTTCGTTCACCGTTAACCGTGCGCGTATAGTTCAATAATAATTCAATATATATTCATTGGTTCGTTGCGATTTGTTTCGAATTTTTTTGTTTGTTTGTTTGTTGTTGATGATGATTTTCAAAAAAAAATTTTTTTTTCGAACAAATGCAAATAACGATGACAGCAATGGGCCCAAAAATTACAAGAAAAAAAAACCAATCGACCAAGGATTCTCTCATTCTCATCATTATCACCGCAAAAAAAGATGATGATGATGATGAATATAGATAGAAAAAAAATAGAAAATTGGCGGCCATTTTTTTCTTCGTTTCGTTTCGTTTCGGGGTGATGATGATGATGATGGTGGTTAATTTATTATCATCATCATCATCGTCATGGCGGGACAGTTTTGACAAGTTTTTTTTTCTTCTTGTTGGTGTTGGTGATCAGAAAATTTCTTATCTCTATCTATTTGTGTGTGTGTGTGTGTGTGAGTTTTGTACATACATAATTTGTTTTTTTTTTTTTTTTTTTTGGTGAAAATTTATTATTTATCGGCAAATTTTTTCTTCTTTCTTCCATTTTGAATGTCAAATATTTTTTCTTCATTTTGTTGTCGTTGTTGTAATTGTTGTTGGTGGTGGTGATGATCAGTTGTTTTTTTTTGTATGGATCGTATTGGGTGCAAATTTTAATTGAAACAAAAAAAAAAAAAATTCTTTTCTATTGTTGTCATTAAAAAGGGTTTAAATTCTTGTCTATGTTCGTTTGCTACTGGAATTTCATCGATTATCATTTGATCCAAATTTGAAAGAAAAAAAAAATCTTACCAATACAAAATGAAAAGAGAAAAAAAAGATGCCAAAATTGTGTATGTATGTGTGTGTGTGTGTGTGATTGGGAGGAGAAATAAAATATGGAAAAGTTGATGAAAAAATTAGTTAATTAACCAACGACAACAAAATATATGTTACCGATGATCATCATCATCATCATCAGCGTTTGTTGTTGTTGTTGTTCACCTAGCATAAAAAAGCAATGAAAAAAAAATTCAGGTAAAAAAGTCTAAAATGAACAAATAGCATCCAACGACTAATGATATTTTGGCCATGTCTAACGTGTGTGTGTGTGTGTGTGCTGTATGTAAATTTTTTTTTCTTTTTCATTTTGGATTTCATATGATTCGCTCCCTCTCTCTCTCTCCCTTGTAATATATTCACAAGATGATAAATATGAAAAAAAATGGCCAAAAAACCAGCAGCGGCAGCAGCAGCAGCAGCAGCACTAGCAATGGTTTGTCACACATACACAAACACATAGTGGACATATATAATCGATGATTCTTCTTCTTTATTTTCATTTTTTTTTCAGAAAAAAAATGATGTCGATTTCGATGATGATGATGGTAAAAAAGTGATGTATGATGATGAAACAATACACAGAGTGGCTGAAACAAACAAAAAAAAATGTTAGTTTTGATTGTAATTTTAGTTAAAAACAAAACGAATGAAAAAAAAACGCCAAATTGTTAGCGAAACTACAGCAGCAACAACGAAAACAAAAACAGTAAAAATTCAAATGAAATGAAATATATGGAATTATTGATATCAGTGTGTATGTGTGGTGAAAAATTGAACAAAAAAAAAATTTCAGTTTCACTACATCAATCCAAAATGGTGGCTTGTTGTTGTTGTTGTTGATTTTTTTTTTTTTGGCCGACCCGATGACCGGATGGATGACCGTTATCACCATCATCATCATCATCATTGTTATAACCCGGATGTATTCTTATAAAAACAAAAAAAAACATTGTGACATTGAATCAGAAAACAATTTAAATCTTGATTTCTGGAACATGAAAATTTTCTCGTTTTTTTTAGTGTAATTCCAGATTCTGTATAAATTTTTCATCGATGTTTTTTTTACCAATTCCAATCCAATTCATTTAATCGGTACCTCTCTCTCTCTCTAGCTCTCTCTCACACACACAGACAGAAAGACCAGAGAGAGAGAGAGAGAGAGAGAGAAAAAAAAGAAAGAAAAAAATTACCTGTGCGCGTGAATTTTCTCATCATTCGCGTTTGTTGTTGTTTTTTTTCAACAGCAAAACAAATGAAAATGAAAGACGAAAAAAAAAAATTTTTTTTTTCTTCTTCTTCTTTAACTTTCACTTACCAAACGAACAAAAAAAAAGTTATCTTTCATTTCATTTCATTTCTTCTTCTTCTTCTTAGTTGCTGTTCGTTCCATACACCATTATAGCAGTTTATTCTGTGTGTGTGTGTGTGTTTGGTTCATGTAAATTGTGATATTCGGATGCTCTCTATTGGGCTTTTTTTTAGGTAAATTTTTTTTTTATTATCAATTCAAATTGCAACAAACGACGACAATGATGATGACGATTTTTTTTTGTTGTTTTTTTTTTGACATCATTCAATGATGATCATATATTTATATATACTCTCTTTATTTTATTTTCTCGTTTTCTTCAAATTATTATTGGTTATGGTGATGGCTTTCTCTCTGTCTCTCTCCTTTTTTTTCTGCAATTTTTTTTTTTTTTAGTTCTACCAATCAGATTTTTTTTTCATCATTTTGGGCTATAGTGCGTGTGTGTGTGTGTCGGTAGCGGTGGTTAGTTTCAAACTATAACTAGATTGATGATTTGTGTTATATATTTTTGTTTTTGTTTGTTTCATTCATCAATACATCAAAATATTCAACAATTTATGAATGAAATGGATTTTATCACTTGGTTTTTTTTATTATCATCAACAGAAAAAAAATTGATAATAATTCATCGATTAATTATGTGTGATTAATTATTGTGTAATGGATAAAAATCATTTTCAGAAATTAACATTATCATATTTGATTGATCGATGGATCGATCGATTGATTGATTGATTGATTGAATCGATTTCGTTTTTTTCAACCAAAAAAAAAAAATTCATATAATTTATTGCGTTAACAATTTTTCTGTTCTGTTATGTTCTGTTTTTTTTCACGATGAATTTCGAAGAATTGATTATGGTGAACAACAAGAAAAAAAAATTTTCCAATGAATCTAGTGTCTATTGAAATTCATTTGAAATGAATTCATGTGAAAAAGAATTCATCTTGATAACGCATACACACACACACTTGTTGATTGTTGAAGAAACGAAAAATTTAGCAATCAATTGAGTGATTTATTTGAAAGACAACATCATACGAATAATTTATTTCTCATCTTGTCCATTTTTTTTTTGATTTCATTTTCATCCAGTTATGATTTTCATATTATTACAATTGATCATTGGAACGATTTTAAAAAACGTAAGTTAAATTCTTGATTTTTTTTTCTTTGTTCTCAACTAATTGAATTTAGGGAAAATAAAAATAGTGGAAAAAAAGGTGAGGAGATGAAAGAAAAAACAGAATTGGTTTTTTTATTATTGAAAAACGAGAAATAAAAAAAAACACACACACACACAAACATTGAACAAAAAGGTTGTCATCATTCATTCAACAAAACATAAACAAATATTCAATTTATGTTGATGATGATGATGATTTCAAATGGTGATGATGATGGCTAATTACTCATTGGCTCACACTCTGTGATGGACTTGAACAAGGACATTTAAGAATGAAAAAGATGAAAAGAAAAATTGATTGATCAAATAAACAGAAAATAAAAATATGAAAAAAAGGGGAAATTTTTCTATTTTTTTTCCATCATAATCTCACCAGTATAATCTTTTTAATTCGATCCAATCGAAATTAAATTGATTCGATTGAATTTCATGAATTCGATGACGTCGACTTTTGTTACCACAGATCATCATCATCATCGGTGACGAAAGTAAAAAGATGGAAAAAAATATGACAAAAATAGACATTTCATTCATGGGAGAGAGAGAGAATCATTAATTCTACTCAAAATTCTTTTTTTTTTCACAAAAACAAAAACAACAACAGACAATGTTGAAAAACAATAAGAATGTATAAAAAAAAATATTGAAAACAAAAGTTCGATAGAGAGAGAGAGAGAGAAAAGTTTATTTTCCCTTAATGACTTACCTATCATTTTTGTGTTTATTTCGATGATCGATAATGTGATTTTCGGGTATCAATCTTGTTGATTCCTTGTTGATTTCCGTTGTTCATCTAAATCGGGTAATTGAATAAATTTGATTTTTTTTGTTGTTGTTGTTGCCAAATTAATTGAGCCTTTACATTTGCCAAAAAAAAAAAAAAAAATTCATTTAAAATTGACAAAACTTTTTACTTTTCGAAAATGAAAACGAAATTCACCACTTACCATCCATTGACGATAATTATACAGCCATCAGTATAAAGTTTTTGTTACAATTCTATTTAATAATCAAATCGATTCTTGTGTGTGTGTGTGTGTCTTATTCGACCCAACCAAAAATTGAGAAAAAACGACCATCTTTGAATGGCCATCATCAATGATCATCGGAAATGAAAAATTTTATGAATGAAAATTTTAATGTGTTTTTTAAGTAGAAAAAAAGTCAATAAAAATAATTCACTTACCCGGTGTGTGTGTGTGTGTCACAAAGGTTCGAATATCAAAAAAAACAGGTCTGGTTTGAAGGACTAAATAGCTGGCTATAGCCCGTTTAACTGAAATTTTTTTTTACAATGTTTTTGTTTTGTTTACGATTCTTCATATTCTTTGATTTGAATTTCAATTTTGTTTTTTTTGCCCGCCACACACACACACACACACACAATACTTTGATATTCTGAGTGTATGTATAGAGGTGTTGTCGGGCCGACAATTTTTCATTTTCATTTCTAATGAAAATGAACAAAAAAAAATTTCATCATCATCATCATATACGACTATATCAATCTTAACCGACGACGATATCATCTCCTCACAATAATAATAATGATGATGATGATGTGGAAGTTGAATTTTTTTTCATTCGTTTCTGTTATCAAAAGAATCGCAATATGAATGAAAATTTTCTGTTTTTTTTTTGAAAAGAAAGAAAAAAAAGTAAAATTGTAATTGCTTTTTTATTGCTTCTTTTTACCTTTTTTCTTTTGTTTATTTTTTTTTTTTGCTTCTTCTTATTCTTATATATTCGTTTCAATGTTTTTCTTTACTTTGTCCAAATGTTGATGATGATGATGATGATGATGATGCTGTGTGATATACTGTGTAGCAATATCATATTCACATGGCAAACAAGTAGCCGTGGCCAAATCATTGTGGAGATAAATTAAATGAAAATGAAAAATTGTCAAATGTTTGAATTTTACGAAGATTCTTTTATAGTCAAACAAAACAAAAAATTCTTGTCTTGAAATCATTGAAACCAGGGGAAAAAAAATTCTTGTCCTGAATGGATTCGATGACTTTCATTCGATTTTCTTTTTTTTTTTTTTTTTGTTCGATTCTACTATTTCGACAATGATGATGCACACACATACGCACACAATAGACGAAAAATGATGGCCAATTCCCAGGACAAACTTTTCCGGAAAAAAAATTCAAAAAAAAAAATTCGAATGTCACCCATACACACACACAGGCGACATTGTTTGATAATTTGACATTTTATTCATTTCATTCGATTGATTCAAATTTTTTTTTCTGTCATTTGGGTGCAAGTAAAATAAAACTTTTATTTGTCTAATAATATGAATATAATATATGGATGTATTGATTGAACACAATCAAAAATCAAAAATCAAATTTAACAATTTAACAATCAAATCCAAATCGATTTTAAATCATCATTGTCATGGCCAAATATTATTATGATTATTGATCATGACCACGACCCGATCGATGGATGGATGGATCAATCAGAAAAAAAAATGATATCGATGATATTGATCCGATCAAACTCTGTGTGTATGAATCGCATCTTTTTTGTTGTTGTTGTTGTTGCTGCTTTAATTCGATTGTCAATATCAAAAGTTCATCATTTGTTGTTATGAAAATCGAAATTTAATTTTTTTTTTATTCATCAAAAAAAAAACGATGAAGATAACGTAAGACTACGCGCGACCTTTGTTGTTGTTTGGTCCTGTCATCAATGAATGGATCATCATCATGATGATGATGATCACCCAAGATTAAATATGTGTGTTCGAATTATCGAACAACAAAAAAAAAATCGGTTTATTTACGTACAGCAAGTGCGAGCAGCCATCCGGGACAATGTTAATATATATATATGAATATTAAGCCATCAAAAAGCAACTGAATCATCTTGATGATGATGGCAACAACAACAAAAAAAAACGAACGAAACGAAACGAAAATGAAGAAGCCAAATCTTTCAATTCAAGTGAACAAATAATAAAATGGCCATCATCGATAAAACGGATATTCATTTCATTCATTCATTCAATTCATTCATCGATTGTATTTGAATTTTTCATTTTCATCGTTCCATTTTTCTTTTGACAAAAGTACGTCATTTGTCAATTATATTCAAAGCAACACCGAACAACAACAAATTCAAACCAAAAAACATTTTTTTTTTTTTGTTGACGTAAAACAAAAACAAAACAAAAAACGAGTAAGTAATGCCCAAAACGAAAGAAGAAGAAGAAGAAGAAGAAAATTTTAATGATTATCATGATTTTCAATTTTTTATTCACTTTCTCACACATCATCATGGCTCATCATCTATTCTCATTCAATGAATTTTACGTAGCGCGATTTTTTCACCAAATATGTGTGTGTGTGTGTGTTTGCATGAATTTCTAATCTCAAGAACGTATAAATCATACTGAAAACGAGAGAGAGAGAGAGAGAGAGAGAAAAAAGAAAAATGTCAAATGTACAAAAACCAGTAACAAATGAAAGAAGAAAGAAAATAAATCCATTCCGTTATCCATCGATTGTAACAATCGATGGATTCGCATTCGAAAAGAAAATGAAAATTTTCAAGTTTCAATGGAAGAAAAAAAAAGATCAAATTGCAAAATCAATTGGTGAATAAAACCAAGAAGAAGAATGATTGAATGAATGAATGAAATCTATCAATCCTCATCGGAAATGAAAGAATTGACAAAAAAAAAAAATTTCTCATACATTTTTTTCTTTTTATGGAAAAAAAAACATTTTCAATTTGGGAATTTTACCGGCAAGAAAAAAAAACGAAACTTTTGATTATGTTCACAGTTTTGGCCATGATCATGATAATAATGATCATCATCATCATAATCATCGAAATGATTGTCATTGTGGTTGGAAAAAAAATGACTTTATTGATTAGATCACATGTGATCAACATGTAATATTTCAAAAACAGCAGCAGCAGCAGCAACAAAAATTTGAATTAGAGTCAAATTTTTTTTTGTTTGATCAAATTAAATCCAAAATCATACATCAAACAGTTTTTGTTCCAAATGGAACATTTTCACACACTCGCACATATTCACGCATAAAGCAATTAAATAATCAACCGCCTTTATTTGACCTTTGTTTCTCATTTAGATTCAAATGATATATGTGTAATGAACCTAAACAAAAAAATTTTTTTTTTCGTCTTCATAAATAATAAAATCATCAAGATAGTTCAAGATCAAAATCATTATCAATCGATGATACCAATAATTGCAATAATAATAATTTTGGATCGCTACCGATCCAAATCAAATTTCTCTGTCTCTCTCTCTCTCAATCATTTGAAAATCACAATTGAAATTCATTGATCAAATGAACAAACAAAAAAAATTTAATTATCATTAATAGATCAATTTAAATATGGATCAAAATCATCATCATCATCATCATCACCGATAGGTCAGGGCAAATAACTTCAACAACAAAAAAAATTCGCAAATCTTCATTGTCCCTATAAATATACAAATCACAATCCACATGTGAAAAAACACACACACACACATATTGTTTCATTGATTAATCGATAATCATCATCATCATCATGATCAAAATCAACAACAATTGTTCAATCAATCGAATCCATTTTATTATATTCAAACAAAACAAAAAAAAATTACATGACATTAGATATCGGTTATTATTCATCCATCCATCCAGCAATGATGAAAATGTAACAATAATTTTCTTCATTCATGTCACAAGCCAATTAACCAGATTGTCGATATATCGGTGATATAATTTTTTTTTCCACTAATGTAAACTGATAACTTGTAGACAAACAAAGAAAACAAAAACTTTTTAATCACATATCTCATGTGTTTTTTTTTCTGCATTTCGACAATAATTGTTTTTTTTTTTTGGACATTTTTTTCTGTTGTCGATCGATGAATTTCAAACTTGTTGCATTCACACACACACACAAATACAAATCGATATCACGATCGGAAATGATAATTGGGATTTATAGATTGTTTTCTGTTGTTGTTGTTGTTGTTGTTGTTCATTTATAAACATCAAAATCCATAACAACAACAACAACAACAAAAATGTTCACACTAAATATGTATGCAAATAAAACAAAACAAAACAAAACGAACTGAAAATCGTGTCTTTGTCGCTTCTGTTTTTTTTTTTCGTTTTGTTTTGTTTAATTTGTAACACACACACACATGTTTATGAATCCCGATCAATTTACCTGTCAATTTTTTTTTGTCCATTTGTCTTTTTCTAGTTATCGATATTGTTGTTGTTGTTGTTATTATTATTATTATCATTTGTAAATACTCACCTGGATTTTCTTAAGATTTCGTTTTGTTTTTTTTCCATCATTTTTCATATTTTATCATCACTTTTTGTTGTTGTTTTTTTTTTGTTAATTAGTTGTTTGCTTTTTTGTTGTTGTTGTTGTTGTTGTGTTCACACAAATCATTTACATTTTTTTTCCGTTTCGTTTCAACCTGATGATCAATTTTGTTAGTTGTGATTCTCGGTGAAAAAAAATTGACGAAGTGAAACAAAAAAAAAAAAAAAAATGCAATCAACAACAACAACAACAACAAAATGAATATAAATGAATCGGATGGATGAGGATGAAAATGAAATTTGAAACTTCTTCAAAGTGAAATAATAACAATCGACTTGTGAATGTATGTAAAAATAGATTATATCCGAAAAAAATGATAATAATTTACAAACAGTTTTAACATGTATTTAATTGAAGGGAAATATTTCTGGAAATATTTTTACCGAGAAAGTTTCTTGGATTTTTTTTTGTTCTTCATTTCAATTTCAATTTGAATCAATATCAATATATATCAATGTGAACATCGTGATGTATAATGGGCGGTGATGATCACACATTATTTATATCTCTTTTTACATAGTTTGGTGGGTGGGAGTGGCAAATGATTTGGTATTTTATTTTATTTTTTTTTGAAATCAAAATTTAAATTTTTTTTTTTTTTGATTGACACAAGTAGCAATTTTTTTTGGTTTTTTAAAAAAAAAATCTTACCTGTATTTTTGTCCTCATCATTATTATGGTGATGGACAAAATGGTAAATATGACAAGGACATTGAATCATCGTCATCATCATCATCAATGAAACAAACAAAATCGTGATTTATGATGACCACGATTTTTTTGTTCGATAATGCGTGGGTGTGTATGTGTGATTGATATCGATCTATAAATCGATAGTTTTTATTGAATATCATCATTGAAAGAAAATTGTCATATATCATGTCATGACTGATTACACGATTCAATCACACACACACACACAAATCGATGGAAAATCCAGAAATATTTAACCAGGTTTTTTTTCTGGTCATCAGAATTATAATTACAAAAATCATTGATTCTCAAACTAATAATTTGATGTTCAAAAAAAACACAAGGAATTTAAATTTTTGTAGACAAAACAAAAAAAAAACCTTCGTGGACATTGAAAATTTGAATTTTTTTTCTCTCTTTCTTTCTCGCTTTCTCCCTTGATCGAGAAATAAAATTTCGTTGAACTTTTTTTTGTTTTGTTTTCATTGGCTAACCAGATACTAATTTTTTTTTGTTGTTGTTCTTTTCATCTTCTGATTTGTCATTGATTTCGTCATATAGGAAAAAACGAATTCATTCGAATCATTGATTCATATACGTATAGATCGATTTTGATTTTTGTTTGAACAAAAAAAAAAAAAAAAAATCATGACAATGACAACATTATTGATGCATCAGATTGAACCATTTTTTGGTGGTGGTGGTGGTGGTGGTGTTGTCGTTGGCTCAACGGTAGCACAATCTTCATCATCATCGTCATCGTCATCGTCATCATCATCGAATCCGGTTGATGATCCAATGGATAGTTTTTCACCAACATCCGCTAATTTAACATTTTCCGATCATTATAGTATCATCAACGATGATCATCATCATCATGGATTTACCACCATTATGAATTATGATCATTCAATAGATGATAATGAAAATAATAATAATAATAATAATTATCATCAATTATCGATGGCAACAACAACAACCTCAACGGAAGCAACAGCAGCAACTCCAATAACAAAATCGATTAATATGGAATCAGATCCAATCACCACAACAACCACTACCATCAATTGTCATCAATCATTATCATCATCATCATCATTTTTGTTACCATTTTCGAACATTACTATTAATAATAATCACAATGAGAATGTAAATAATGGCCATTTCGACTTGCTAAAGTCACCTATTCATCAAAATAGCCATAATCAATGTCTTGTTGAAGATCTTATTGGCCATAATAATAATAATAATAATCAAAATGAAGATGATAATAATAATATTGTCAATTGTATACCATGTATTCTTGGTGGTAAGTTTTTTTTTCATCAATTTTAACTTTTTTTTACACTAATTCACTCCATCCATCTCTGAATGAATCAGATTATAATATTTCCAATCAAATCGAACAACAACAACAACATTCACCAACAACAACATCATCATCATCATACATAAATGGTCAATCATGGTCAATAAAATCACCGGAACAATGGCAACCAATTGAAGTAGCCGAATGGATACGATATTGGGCATCAAGAAACAATATTCAAGATATTGAAATTGCACATTTACTTTATAATCAAATGGCTGGAATTGAGCTATGTCAAATGCAACGTGAATATTTCACCACTGTTTGTCCACAATATGGTGATCTTATCTATGATTCATTACAATCATTGATGGAACAATTTCGCCATGTTAATCTAAACGCACAACAACAGCAACAACAACAATTGAATTCGATTGATAGTACCAATTTTTTGGTAACCAATCTAAATTCCGATTATGCTCCACAACAACAACAAAATCATCAACATCATCATCATGAAACGAATGACATATCAAACCATCATCATCATAATCATTTATTACCAATTCATTTAGATCTATATCATATGACAATGAACAATACACATTTAGATTCAACAACAATAGCCACCACCAATACAAACAATGATGATTTATTTGACGATAATAATAATCAACAGCAACAATCAAATCATCATCATCATATTCATCATCATCAATTTAATCATCAACAACAACTTAATCATCATAATAATAATCCATTCAATGATCCAAGTCCAAACTCTTATGGTAAATATCTATCTGAATTTGAATTCGAATGCATTCGAATCGTTCACTATTCTTAGAATCGATTCTTTATCAATTATTTTATCATATATCTTCTTTTTTTTCTTTCCCTCTTTATTTTGATGATGATGATGATGATGATAGCATTCGATTCTGATCGTGAAAGTAATACTAGTAGTACAACTTATAGCGATCATCATCATCATAATCATAATCATAATCAACATGGACATCATCATCATCAATATCGTCATCATGATCAACAACAACAACAATTACAAAAAATTCCCCTTGTTATCGGTTCATATTATTTACCATCAGTACAGCAACCACAACAACAACTGCCATCAGCATCATCATCACCATCATCATTATCATCAAATTTGGCCAATAATAATAATAATAATGGACATCAACAACCAAATGGCCACGAGATTCATGTTATTTTCAAAAGCAATAATAATAATGATCACCACCAATCGTCCAATATCGACATTGACATTGATCAAACATCGAATGATGATGAATTAGCCTTGAAACAACCACATCATCATCATCATAATCATCAACAACAACAACAACAGCAGCAACATTTAAATTCTCACCATCAATATACAATGAGAGGCCATCATCATCAGAATAATAATTGTTCCAATGCAATTAATAATGGAAGGCGAGGACGGCCACCTAAAAAAGAGAATAAATCTCGAAGTAAGTAATTTTTTTTTTGTTTATCAATTATATTCATTTCATTCATTTTTCAAATTTAATTTTAAGGTAAAGGTAATGGAAAATTATGGGAATTTATTCGTGATCTTCTTCTGAATCCGATCACTAATCCAAGTCTCATACGTTGGGAAAGACAAGAAGATGGTATATTTAAATTCATGCAATCTGATAAGGTGGCAAAAATGTGGGGTGAACGTAAACAGAATCCTCGTATGACCTATGAAAAATTAAGCCGTGCAATGAGGTAAAGTGTTCAAGTTTTTTTTTTTTAAATTTTTAAAATTTCAAATATTTCATTTCTCCATCCATATATAGATATTATTATAAATCACAAGTATTACTTCCAGTATTTGGCCGTCGATTAGTATATAAATTTGGACCAAATGCAACTGGTTGGAGGCCAATAGAATCAATTAATGATGATTTAGATTATTCACCATCATCACCATCAACGACAACAATTTGTGACATAACACATTTAGATTTTGATTCTAAATAATCAAAACAATGGAAAAAAACTTTGAAACACACACACACACATAGTTACAAAATAATCGGATTTTTCAATGGAAAAAAAACAAAACAATGACAATAATCAATTCATTGAGAAATCGGATCATTATCATCATTTGACACATTTATATACCAAATTGTTATTATTGTTTTTTTTCTATTCACCCGGTATCTCGTTTCATCATTTTCAAAAATGGAAAATTTTTTCTCACATCATATCATTCATCAATTATTTATTGGATTATTTTATATATTCGTTTATTTATCTTATTAATTTAGCAATCCAATTTTTTTTTATCATCATCATTGCATCTCGGTGGTCATTGGCAATAATTAATTAATTAATTTATTATTTAATTAAATCATCATCATCTGTACTTGTATTTGCATGAAATAATTTAACAAAATTATCAACATTATTCATAATGAAAAACACAGACGCGGTACTCTACTTATGAACAAAAAATTTATAGCTAAAAACGGATTTTAGTTGTCAAAACAAAAACAAACAAACAAATAAATAAATGAATGAATTTCAATTCGAATTGAGAAAAAAGAATCATAGTTTTATTGCCATTCAATAGATGGCAGTTTTTCCATTGAAAAAAATAAAAATTCATAAACGTTCGAAAATAAATATATATTTTTTATTTTCATTTTTTTTTAATTACTTTTAAAAAATTATCATCATGTAAATAATACATTGAAAAAAATCCTACCGGGAAAAGAGGGCAAACTTTGTACAGTAACAGTTATATTGTTTTGAAATATTGGTATAAAAAAGGCGTGGCTTACATAGACTTTTTTCCCCATTTTTTTCAATGTAATTGTTTAATACAATGTTTTTTCTTCATTATATTGATCAAGATCGGCAATACTTTGTACTTTGGCCAAAATATGAATTAGGAAATGTTGATGATGACAATGATGATGAGATATGTGATCATTTGTGTACAAGGTTTCAATTTGGACGTTGATGATGTTGACGATGTTGACGATGATGATGATGATGATGATGATGATGATGATGATGATGATGATGATGATGATGATGATGATGGTGATGGTGCCAGCATTGCCGATGATGATGAACTATCTGTTTGGCGTATATGATTTGATTTTATTTGGGTAAAATCACGAACATCTTCAATTTTTAAACGTCTCAAATGTGTAGTAAAATCATATTGAATTGAATTTGTACGATCCGAATGTTCATCATCATTTTCAATGTTTCTATTATCGTTATAATTTGGCAATTGCTGTTTTAAATTATGAATTGGTTTTCGTGGTAACCAATGTCTTGGAGTTGAAGTAGTAGTCGTCGTCGTCGTCGTTGTTGTTGATAATCGTCGATTCCGTACATCATCATCATCACCATTGAATTCATCATCAGGCACTATATGGTTGGTATGGATATCGAAAGAATTTTTCTTATAATAAGGCTGTGCATATGGCCGTAAATCTTTTTCAGGGAATCCAAAAAAATCACGATTTATTCTCATTGGTAGACTAAGTTTACCATGAAGAAAAGCTCGATCCTGTTGATGATGATAGATATGTCATTTAGATAAAATTAAACAACAAATAATCAAATTCAATTACACATAAACACACACATACCCATGACATTGGTAAACTATTCATATAGGAAACATTCACTGTCCATGTATAATATCGGTTATTATCGAAAAATAAATGATAAACATTTTTACGATAATCATAGAATGCGGCTGTTAATGTATCATTGATGGACATCCATTTCTGTATATCATAAGTGAATCGCAATTTCATTTCATATGGATCGATAGTGATCATTTTTTTGCCTATAAGCAAAAAAAAAGGTAGTGGTTATTTTGTCAAAAATTTTTTTTTTGAAAAACTTTTACAAACCTTGAAAAAATACCCAAAAACCACCATCTTGATTTTTAGTACGATTACGCCATGTAGCCGCATCGATTGGTCGATTGGGATCCAGATCTTTCAATGCTGCCAACCATCGATGATCCACTGGTAAATGACAGAAACTTGAAATATCATTGAATGGTTCATCATCAAATTCTTTGCATACAACACGTAAACCATATTCAGGTGTCTGTGAAACAATTCAAGTGAATCAAATTAAATTTTGAAACCAGAAAAACAGTATACAAAAAAAAACATTACATTGGATACCAGATAAATTTGTGGACTAATATCATTATATGGATCTAACCATATGGTATCAATTTTTTCGAAACCATCATACAATTGTTTAATGTGGCCATTAACATTAAATGGTAATGGCAATGGATTTTGTTGATCAAGTAACCAATAATAATTGTTACTTATAATCAATAATGAATTATTGATAAGATTAGTAATACCATCAATATGGGCAGTGTTGAAACGAAAATCAATTATATCATTGAATGATGATGATGATGATGATGATAATTGTTTCGTAGAATGAACACTCAAAGTGGATTGACCACTTATGATTAATAATAATAAAAAACAAATTATTCGAATCATTACGTCGATGATGATGATTACAACATAGCAATATATATATAGCGGCAATTACACATAAATTTTAAATTTCATTATTATTTTCTTGTATTGAAAATTTGGAATTTTTTTTCTCTTCGTTGCTATTCATGATACAAACAAACAAATACAAAAAAAGAAAAAAACATTTTTTTTTTGATTCTTCTTAAACACACGATATATTCGTTAATTGTCTTGTTAAAGAGGTTGCAATCGTTTCTTTTTTTTTCTCTTCATTGGCTGAATGAATCATAATAATAATAATACATTATATGATGATGATACAATGGAAAAGTAAATAGGATTTTTACCCATTTTTCATTACCCACCGAAAATCGAATGTGATTGTGATAATGATGATCGTAGCAACAAAAAATAATTTGTTATATTATCCAGTACAATGACCTTTTTGTCGTATAGTAAAGTTTAAGTGAAAGTGTAAAAAGAAAAGAAATGAAAATGAAAAATCAATCATTAGTTTGATTGAAATGAACCACCACCATCATCATCATCATTATTCATTATCAATGCCACAAGAATGCAATAATTGACCATGAATAAAACGACACGACAAACTTTTTGACAATGTTTTTTTTTTCATATATATCACTTAATCTTGTCGCTGTTTTCTCAATGTCTTTGTTTCCGTTGCACTAAAACAAAAAAAAAAACTGTCACCGATTCATTTCAAAAAAATTGAAATCATTAAAATCATTCATATGGTGGTCAATGATGAAAAAAAAACTGAAATAAAAATACACACACACACAAAGAGAGAGAGGGAAAAAAACCCACATATTACGAATCCGGGCAATGCGGATAATAATAATAATAAAAAAATTCGCCCAGAATAGCTATAATTCGGTTTCTCTGTTGCTGTTGTGTTGTAGTCGACAACTAAAATCAAATTATAAGCGCCCAGTAAACCATTTTATATATATTATTCTGTTGTGCTCTGTGCTGTGTGTGTGTGTGTGTCATTTTTTCTACTATTTTTGTCGATGCTGATGATAGCGATGTTGTTGATGATGATGGATCCACAGATGACACATTCACGCATATAAATAATTTGGGGGTGGTATGTAGTGTGGCCACAATTGATGATGATGATGATAACGATGATTCAAATTTGGAACAGGCACGCCCAGCTAATAATGTGAATGAGTGTGTGTCTGATGATTTGAAAATAAAAATAAAATGAAATGAAAGAATTAATGATTAGAATACAACAACAGCAACAGAAATATATTGTTGGTTGAGAATTTTCAACCAAAATGGGAATTGTTCGGTTTGATTAAACATTAAATCTAAGCTTAACTATCATGTCTGAATTGAAACTCGATGATTATAAAACGTAAATAAATAAAAAAACATACCATAGATTCTTTGATGCGTTCTTGTATTCGAATCGAATCAATCATTCGATTGGGTGTAATATGAAAAAAAGGAAACAATTCTGTTTATGAAAAAAAAAGACAATTTACATTTGCAAATGTGTTGAAATGAGATGAGTATTCAGGAAGAAAATCGACATCAATTTTGGGATTTGATTTGCCGGGAAAATTTTCATTTCGAGTACAGCTGGCTTGGCTTGGCTGGATTTTGTAGATAATATATTGGTTGATGATAGAAAAAAAAACAAACGTGACTAATACAAACAAACAAACGAAAATAAAATGAAATAAATAAATATAAAAAACTACCAAACATATAAGGAAAAAAGAAGAGAGAAAAACAGATCCAATTTTTTGTTGTTGTTGTTGTTGTTAGAGCTAAACATTAAATTGATAGCTATATTCAAATGATGATGATGATTATTATTATCATAATGGTCGTCGTATAATGGTTTTGAACGATTAAACAAATCGATAAAGTCGTGTCCCTTATGACTATGACATTAGGTTCATCAATATGCTTTGCCTTGCCAACAAATTACTACTAGATGATAATCATTTTCGTCGACGACGACGACGAAGACGGTGACCGACCCTGGATTGTTTGTCCATGATGATGATTCTTATAGTTTTCTATTGGAATGTTTAAAACAAATGAATGACAATAAAAAAATGAAGAAAGTAAAAAAAAAAAATCCTTACCATATGTTTGTCACCAAATTCTTGTCTTGTTTTCTAACAATCAAACAATGAAAGATAATATCTATTATCAATGAACCGAAAAAAATGACATGACATATCATGTATGTATGTCACATTGTCATGTGACATATGTTTTTGATTATAACGAATTAAAACCACCCCACCAACAACAACAACAATGAATCCGTTTGTTCAAATTTCAATGTCAAAAGTCAAATTTTAATTGCAGAATATTTACGGAAATTTTTGTTCTGATTTTTTAAAAATAATTTGCCTATTTCGTATCGGTTAGACAATGCTCGGTCGAAATAGACTAATCAAATTAATCACGTGATAGTAATATGAATTTTGTTGGTTTTTTTTTTGATTTTTGATAATGATATAAAATGTGATCCTTGAATGTACCAATTAAGATGAGATTATTTTATTTCCACTTGTTGTAGATTATCATTTATATTTTTGGGTTTAAATTGCAAACAACACACTAAAAGAATGGCATTGAAAATTGATCGTAAAATTATAATCCTATTGATTTTATTGTTTCCATTGATTTATCGTTTTTGGCCACCATATCAACGTGGATTTAATTGTTCAGATGAATCATTGAAACATCGATTTCGAACATTGTGGTTTAAAACACGTTATCTATTCATATCTACATTGATTATTCCATTGGTGATAATTTACCTGATTCAACGATATACATCACCATCATCATGTTCATCGAGTTCAAATTTGAAAAAATTTCTATTTGGTTTTATGATCAATCTGAATATGACCGAAATATTTAAACGTATATTTGGCCGTTTACGTCCACATGTATATGATTTTTGTCATTTAGATCGTTATTGTCCGAATGGTACCCATATTGATCATTATATTGATAAATTTGAATGTTTAAATAATGATTATCCATGGTATATAACAAATTCACGTCTTTCATTCTATTCTGGCCATTCAGCAATGGGAGCATTTGCTGGTACATATTTAGCATGTTTTATTCATCGGAATTTATTTAGTCAAAAACAACCACAACAACAACAACAACAATCATTGACTGGTGTTTCGAATTTTTTAAACAATTGGAAATATAGATTATCGTTATTATTGCTAGAAATGGCAATATTCATTGTATATTTAATTCCTGGATATAGCCAATATCTAATCAAATGGCATTTCCTGAGCGATATATTGACAGGATTTACATTCGGCACTTTGAATGCATTGATTGTACATGCATTGATTCAATGATGAAAAATTCATTGGCAAAAAAACGAAACAAAACAAAACAAAACATGACAAAATGTGACAAAATAATAATAAAAAAATTTAGAATTTTTTTTTCATTTTTCAAATTTCACAAAAAAAAATTGATTATCAATACACATTTTATATTGTTTCAATTCAATTGTTATATATTAGTCCTATATTATTATCCAATTGTTGTTTTTTCCTGTTTACATTTTTTTTTTAATGATAATCATGATGATGATGATGATTGTGGTGGTGGTGATGGTGATGGTGATGATGATGATGATTCTTATGATTATTTCGTTGTCGATTCAATAGAATATGGTTTAGAAATTTATCACATTCTTTTATGACTTCATTCGAAAATTTATGGAATGTATAATGACCACCTTGTTCAAAGAATAATATTTTTATATTACTGTCCGATTGATCTAAATTTTATTTAAAAAAAAAATAAAAATAAATAAAAAAAATCACAACAACAACAACAACAACAAATCACTTACATTGTGTCAACATTTTGCCATTACAATCATATTTTTGCCAATTATATTCATCATTACCATCCATTATTTCAATCATTTCGTAAAAGATTTCCTTTTCAACAAGTCGATCATTATCACCGCAAACCCATAATGTTGGTATTTGATTTTCTTTTAATTTTCGTAAATATTTTTCCAGCTGATTGGATAGAGAGAGAGAAGATTATTAATCACAAATCATATATCATTACATTTCATTACCTGTTTATAATTTGAATAACGCATCGTTTGTGCCGATAACATTACATTGTTCATACTATCTGGTCGTACGGTCACAGTACCGGTTGCTTTGATAAAACCTTTACCAAAAATCTGATAAACAGTACGACCAAATTTATTTTGATAAATTTTCACCGAACCTTCAGTGAACCATGCTGGACGCATTGCCTGTATACGACGATGGCCAACCGGATTGAAAAATGCCACCGCTTTTATCTGTACATCTGTTTGATCACACAATAATCGTACCGTTGGATATATTGAACTACTATGCGATAGTATTAAATCAATACTGAAAGATATTGAAATTTCGTCATCATCAGATGATAATTATATGGAAAACGAAACAAAACAAAACAAAACAAAACAGAAAAAAAATGAAATTAAATTCAAAGATGAGTCATCATGCTATATTGTCAATATTTCAAATTGAATAACAACAACAACAGAAGAAAAAAAAATAAAAATAAAAATTTCCCATACCTATTAACATTGATGGCACGAAGAAAATCCTTGATGTATTCAAATTTTTCTTCAGCCGAATGACGAAATACTTTTGTCTGTATGGTAATGTTTATGTCTAATTTTGATGAAACAAAAATCAAAAGAAAAAAAAAGAAAAACATTAAAATTAGAAAATTGATTTCATCATCATTATCAAAAAAATTTTTTCAAATCAAAACAAAATTGATAAAGACGAAAAATTGAAATATTTTTGATTGATAGAATGAACCAAATTTTTTTTACACAACTTTCAACAAATAAACAAACAAACAACCATCAAATGATTAGATTAAGAGTAAATTGTAGCACACAAAAACATCAAATCGTACACACACACACACGCACACACTGATCTTATGATGTGAGTCAAAAAAAAAAAAAAAAAAATCTGTTGATCTAAATTTGAATTTAGGACATCAAATATCATCATGAATAAATAAAGATACTAACCAGGATAATTTGGTGCAATAAAACGAATTTTTTTCGATCCAAAATATTGTATAAATGGTTCAAAATCTTCATGTGAACCTGGTGCACCATGTAATGCTAATATTGTGATCATATTTACATCATCATCATCATCTGTATGACATTGATCAATTGTATCGGCATATTCAACAAGTAAATCTAAACCATCAATAGCACGTTTATATAGTGATTTTTTTGTTTTTGACCATTGTCTATATAATGATGAACATGTATTGATTGTAACATATTTTACCGGATATGGATATTGTTGCTGTTGCTGCTGATGTTGTGGTTCATTATGTTCCAATTCTAATTGTGGTTGTCGTTGTTTTTGTTGATATGATGATTCAAAACCAATAATTGAATCAGGATTCGATTTGACAATCATTTTTTTTTTTTGCTATATGAATGATTATTTTTCAGGGTAGAAAAAATTCTTTGGTTTTTGTTTTCAGGGTAAAATTATAAAAAACGTAAAAAATTTGAAATTAAAAAAAATAAATTTTTTTGCGAATCAAATAAAAAAACACAGGGATAAATTTTTCCAGCAACCGGGTTGTTGTTGTTCGGCTTTTGTTATGAAATAATCAAAAGAAAAAATTCTGTATTTATATACATATGATGATGGTGGTAGCGAAATCAGACTGAACAAGAAAATGCCTTTTTCATTCATTCATTCATTTCATTTCAAACAAATAGAAATATTTTTCGTCAATATACTAAAACTGGTTGGTATGTGTGTGCGTGTGTATCATCATCAGTTTTGGGTGTGAACAAAATATTTCACACAAACACACCAATTTATAGAATATAGAGATGTCAGGAAAATGATGAAACATGGTGATTCAAATGTATCGATCAAAATTCATCATTTACATTTTTTTTTCTATGCATAACAAGTCGATACTTTTTTTTTTTGTTTAAGCAACAATTGGGCGTCACATCACATTTAATGCAACAAATAATCGTCTCGTTAATTACGTAGTTTTCATCAAAAAAAAAATTTGATAATGATGTTGTACATGCATGTATGTGTGTGATATTAAAACAACAAAAAAAATGATGATGATAATCAAACGATTAGAGCACATTGATGATGATGATGATGATGATCACATGTTCTCATGGATGTTGTTATTTTTTTTTTTTTTTGATAATTTGAGAAAATTTCCCAATTTCACTATTAAATATCAATTAAAAAAAACTTATAGGGGGTAGATTCTTTTACCATTCGTCATTATTTTGAAGTTCGTCATCATCATCATCATCATCATCATCAATTTGATGATTATTGTCGATTGTCGTCATCAGGAATGTTTGAATTTCGAATGAGTTGTGAATCACGTTTCATGATGTTTTTTTCTGATTATTGCTGTTATTTTCTGATTTAAATCTGATTTAAAATGAATGAATTTTAATTCTGGATTTTTCGTTTTTATTTTGTTTTTTTTTTGTTCACACACACACACACACAGACACAGAAAAACATTGTGAGTACAGTCCATTAAAAAAAAAAAAAAATTTTTTTGACAAAAAAAGTTTCATATATTTGTACCACTCCATCAACAAGGTCACGTGATTATCATCATCATCATCATTTTTTTATTATTGTTATTGAAAATGACCACTACTACTACTACTACTACTGCTAATACCAAAGAAAAAAACCGTTCCAAAACAACAAATATATGTTCCATCATCATCATCATCATCATCATCATCATCATCATTGATGACGATATCTGTGTGGTATATACGTGATTGATTTGCATTTTTCATCATCAATTTTTTTTAAGTGCATATCATCATCATTCATTCATTCTAAAAAACGATGATTTCATGTTGTATAAATTGTACATATATTTGAAAATGTGAGAAAAAAATTGTTTTGCACTTGAAATAAATTTTTTTTTTTTTTGATTGATTGATTTCAATAGAATTTGTTCAATTGTTTTGATTAATTCTGGTGAAAAAAAACCAGAATTTACCAAAACAATTGATAATGTATTTTGGCCAACGGAAAACAAATATATATAGATATATTGCTGCAATGCACTCACGTTTTTTTTAATTTGAAAAAAAAATTTGAATCTAGAAAAGGAAATGGAGAATGAAAATCCAATCTAATCGATCACATGACATCATCATGTGTAGTAGATCTGTCATCAATCAACAGTGAGATTATTGCTATTATCATTGTGTTAAATTAAATTAAATTCAATTGAATTTGATTCAATGATGACAAACAAACAAAAAACCACCATAAATACATATATCGATTCATTCATGCATGGAAAATGTCTCTGTGTGTGTTTTTTGTTGTTGTTGTTCAATTCATTTCAAATTTCATTCCACAAACACACGATTTTTCACCTCATTTGAAAAATTGATAAACGAAAAATTTCATTTTTTTCGTTTTCAAAATTCATAGTAATCAAATAATCATCAAACAGATTAACGACAATACAATACAATACAATACACACACACGCACAGTAGCAATAATCAAAAAAAAAAAAAAAAATTATTGATTGATCACGGAAATTGATTTGAATTCAAGGAAAAAAATCATCAAACACACACGCATACCTTTCTTTAAAATTTTTTTTTTCTTATCTTACTAATTATGTTTTGCCTTCAAAAATGATTTTTGTTCTTTCTCATTTTCCGTTGCTAATTTTCTCATCGATAATGATGATAACCAATCAATCAATCAATAGATCAAAATAAATCTCTCTGTACAGCAGGCAAAAAAAAAAAATTCTCACGAAGGACACTCAGAAAAAAATGAAGGGTAGGAATATGATTGTGATGATATTGAAAAGTCAAAATGATCAGTGATCGAATATTTTTTTTTTTTGAACAAGGGCGATCAGCGTTGATAACAAATATACTTACCTGTATTAAAAAAAAAATTTGAAATCAGATCATGAGACACACACAGTGAGAAAATTTAAAAAAAATTGATTTGAACGAAAAAAAATCAATTATTCAAAATGGCATATCGTCAACATTCGTCAATGTTTGATGTAATTGTTTCAATAATTTTCGTATGGATAATAATCGTGAAAATGTGGAAATTATTATGGAATTACGTTGTTGTTGTTGTTGTTGTTGTTGCTGTTGTTGTTGTCTTTGTTGTTGTTTTTGTCGTTGTGATCGATATGAATCAATCAGATGAATTGTAAACAATAGACAGGATAATAATTTCAACGGTGATTGATCATGATCATCGTATGATAATAATGGTTGTTTAATCATCATCATGATTCAAAAATTGTAAAATGTAATCGTTAATGGATATGATATTCGTTTTCATTTAAAGAATTATATTAGATTAATTATTAATTATTGATCACAAATATTCGAAATGTGAAGGTCGATATAATAAAAATATATTATCGATATATCGATAGTATACTATCACACACACACACACACAAAACACCCAACAAAACATTCGATAAATGATTTGAGGAATAATGTTTTTAAAATTATCATCACATGTAAAACACATGAACATTAACAAAAATGTCCACCACCATCATAATTAATCATAATTATCAACATGAAAATGAACCAGAATCTAATTGGTGTGTGTGTGTTTGCGTGTAGGTTGTAATACGTTGAAACAAGAATGTCCATGTGTAGTACGTGCAAGTGTATGTTGCAAGAACGTGTTGTTGGAGCTAAAATAAGCACAAAAGCAAAGTAGTAAACTTTCTTTTTTTTTTTTGGTCTTGAACGAATACAAAGACGACGACATTCAAAACACGATATGATACTTTTAGTTGATATCAAATCATATTAGGATTATCATTATCATCATCAACAAATGATGAAAAAATAGAGAGAGAGAGAGGGAGAGAAAAAATCCACGAAAAAAATGAAAGAGAAAAAATAAAATCAAAATTGACAGAGAGCCGAAAATTTTTTGTTTGTTTGTTGTTTGTTGTCTGTAACATGTGATAGTTTTTTTTCGAATTTCCTTTCATTGTTTTCATGTATATGTGCACAACTATTGACAGAGTGTGTAGAAAGACATAGTGAAAGGAAGGAAGGTGAAGAAAACATGATGATGATGATGATGATCGTCAATGATGATAATAATGATTTCGAAATGGATAAATCTCTACAATCATTTAAGTTAATATATATAAATAATGATGATGACTACGATGTGGTGTGGAACAAACAAACACAATATTGTGAAAAGAAAACAACAAAAAAAAATGGTTTTGTCTATTTAATTTTCATTTCGACATATGATGATGATGATTGAGTGATGGTGGCATGTTCATATATGAGATGACGATTTAATTATCATTGTCGATGTAAACAAAAGATTTTATCAACAAAAAAAAATGGAAATGAAAATTTCAAAAATCAAATCATCACTGAATTATGGTCATCAATGTCATTTTTTTTAAATTTCATCATCAGAAGATGAGTGATTTGATCCATTGATGATGACGCTGATGATTCATTTGAAGAAAAAAAAATTGGCCGAATCAATTTGTTTTTTTTTTATTCAGGAAAATTAAATTTTTTTTCTCTGGTCAAATCTGTACATCATCATCGAAGCAATTTCTTTCTGTCTCTCTCTCTCATTCGAATCGTCCATAATTATGGTGACAACGAGAAAAAAAAACGGAGCGAAATTCATTCATATTTTTTTCCTTGAAAAATAAAAAAAAAATAAAAAAAAACGTTAACGTCGCCGACAATATTTTATTTTTGATGGTCAAAAGATATCTAAATGTTTTTTTTTCTTTGATTTCTCAAGATTTTTTTTTTCACAAGATATCAAAAAAAATAAATGTGTTTGGAAAACCAAACGAAAACAACAAAAAAAAAATGCTGCTGCTGATGATGTTGATGATAATGATAATAGTTGTTGACCACTACGACGACGAAAACAAAAACAAAAACAAAATAATTGATTGCTTTAATGTGATATAACTGATATATGTGTGTGTGTGTGTGGATACTACACACCGATAGTGACCACCACCGCCATCACCACCACCAACGCCCAATCTTCCACCTACTCATCCTACTTATTATTACTTATCATTAGTCACTAAAACAATGAATGTGTATCCATTTGATGTTTGTTTCAACAACAACAAAAAAAAACATTCCATTTGCCTCTCTTTTTTTTTAATTTTTGTGTGACTATTTTATTTTTTTTCTGAAACTCCCCCCCCCCAAAAAAAAAAAAATTCGCGATTGCACAAAAAACTTGAATTCATTTATTTTTCAATTTTTTTTGTTGTTGTTGTTGGAAAAAAAAACACATTTTTTCCCAACATTTTGGTATGACACACACACACACACACACACACAAATGTTATGACATCGATCGTTGTGTTTTTTTTTTTTTGTGCGTTCTCATGAATATCAATTTGCCCCTATGAGAGAAAATAAAATTCAATGAATAAAAAGGACTAGTTTGGATTGTTCCAATTGGATTGTATTTATAAATAACAACAAAAATCCTATCAATAAAATGGCCATTCTATTGATAGTTGCGGCTGTTTGCTTGCTTGAAGCTATGGATATATAACTTATTTTTTTTTTAATGTATTGCACTTTACAAGTTTGAATTGAAGGAGCAAAAAAAATAAACATTTGTTGATGATGATGATTGGCCAATAATATCATCGAACATCATTATCATCATCATCATCATCATCAGCATCAGGCACACGAGACATTGATCGATGCTATTTAATGTTGCTGTTGTTGTCCATACAAAGGTGAACAGCATACTCTTTTCAGCTGCCGCTAATGTTGATGATGATCAAACATTCATGTTGTTTCTAATAGTCACACACAATCCATTGTGTAGTTGTATGGTAACAAATCAATGTTTGCTGTATGTAGGAATGCTGTATCATCATCTCATATAAATGCATTGATCAACATTGAAAATAATCAGTTTTTTTTCCCCAAAAAACAAAAAAACTAAAAATAATGAATGAATGAAAATTTCCTGTATTTATACAGTGATGGTGACGATCAATAATGATCCAATTGATCCATTGATTGAAGGATTAATTGATTGGAATTTATTATTTGCTCGTCCTTGGTATTAGTTGCATGTACAGAATCCGGACACTGATATTGCAATATTGGTCATCATCAAGGATCATCATTTTTAGTTAGGCTATATGTCATCACTATTGATTAAATTCCATTGGATTTAAATGACGACGACGACAATGTTTATCACATAGTGGGGAGAAAAAAGAAGAAGGAAACATTATTTAGGATTAATCAATCAATCTCTATATAAATAAAATATACAAATCTGATTAGGCCAATCGATTTTTTTTTGTTTGTTTGTTTGTTTGCCATCATCATTCATATATCATGATTGTGATTAAAATCCATTTGAAACAAATATAAGATATCCATTGATTCAATCGATCCATATGATGATGTATTATTATTCAATTATTTTTCACTGTTTATTGTTGATAATAATTTCATTGAAAATTATTGATGCTCATCATGGTCATGATCATTTCATCAACAATAATGACAAAAATAGTTCATCTAAATCGAATAATATTAAATTCTGGGATGATGTTGAAAAACCAACCAATGATGAATTTCGACAATGTTATTTCCATATAAGCGGTGGTGAATGGACCTGTTGGCTAGAACCATTACGACAATATGAATTAGATTTTAATCAACTTACATGGCCAACAACATATCGTACATGTTGTGCTACATGGAAATGGGAACAATGTTTACAACGTATAATGATGAAAGAACCAAATTGTCAACAAGATGATGTTAGAAAATATTTCCATCAAATTCATGAACGTATTGTTAATGGTTGTATACGATGGCCAGCAAATAGTCATGAATGCCAGAATGGTGGTGATGGTGGTAGTACAATTGTTAATAATCAGAATCGATCATTATTATTCATTATGATGACAATTATTGTCATTCTTTTTTCTGCTTAATCATCTTGATCATCATCATTATTTGGATTAATAAAAAATTTTTTTTTGTTCAATATTTTTGAATGTCATTTATGAATATGACAATTTCGAACACAAGTTTGTGAAATAAAATGAATTGTCAATATGATAATTATCGTTATCATCATCATCATCATCATTTTTTTTTTTGGATTCACGAATCAATTATTTATTTCTTTTTGTCCATGTTTCAATGTCAGATGCAATTAATTCATATGATGATGATGATGAATGATTATAATGCATGAATAATTTAAATATTCAAAAAAAAAAAAAAAAACAAACACCAACGATCATGATAAGGCATTCATCATATTCGTGAATGTCACCAAAATGATCAGTCGTGATTGAATCATTATTTTGTTTTGTTTTTTGCTCTAATCAAACCAATAATAAACATAAACAAATAATGATGACAAATGTTTGGTGGTGGTTAAATTCTGGTTAATTCTTGAAATTTGTGTTTGTGTTTTTTGTCTTGGTTAAAGATTCATTCGGCACCACCACGACAATGAAATTCTATCCACAACGATTATTCGATGTACAGACACGTCGTAATCAATTACAATTGATACGTAAATGTTGCCATTTTACAATATGTCATAGTTGCTGGTGTTCATTTATTATTGGCATCATATTGTTGATCATCGGTATCATATTGATCTGTAATATTATTCGTACTAGTCATTATAATCTTATTATGGGTACTGGTTCGTGTCTGATAAATTGTTCATATTAATTTCCATTACGAATCTTATGTTTTCTTTTTTTTTTGTTTTGTTTTGTTTTGTTTGTTTATTTTATTCATATCAATCATCAATATAGGAATATTTTTCATAATCATTGCATCGATACTATTGATATCAAGTCCAATGATGGCAATATTTGAATATAATATCGAACGTAAACGACAATTGGCCACAACAAGAAATCATCAACGTTCATCATCATCATCATCAATAAGACAGCAACCACAATCATCATCATCGGCATCGGTGGCGACATCTAGTCATCGGATATCGAACAATTTGGATAATAATATCGATGATTTACCAAATTATGAAGATATTGATATACATAGTGTTCCAATATATCCAATACGATTAAATCATGATGATAATAATAATAATCAACCACCGCCTACTTATAATGAAATCATATCAAGACAACAACAACAACAACTACAGAATAATAATAATAATAATGAAATTGTTGTTGAAGTAGCAACGATTGAACCATCACAAATCATAAATATGGCTATTATTTAAGAAAAAAAAAACAATTCGAATGTGATTCCATGTGAATAAACAAAAAACAAAAAGCAAAAAAATCATTCAATCTATCATCAACGCGGCATAAATGAATAAACAAAACAAAACAAAAAAAAAAGTCAAAACATTGTTTGATAGGAGAGAAGAATAATTTTTCATTCAAATGTGAAAAAAAAATGAAATTCCGTGTGAGAAAGAAAAATTCTTCATTCAATGTCAATCATCACATGTTCGATGTTGTTGATGATCATGAATTCAATTGTGAAAATCTGATTGTTTATTTTATTTTTATTATTCATGGTTGTTGTCGGTTTTGATTTGGATTTCAAAATTTTTTTTTCTTGGCATTCATATATGAAATTCAAATCGCAATTCCTTTGTATATTTCCAATCTGATGTCTATGATGATGATGATGATGATGATGGTTGAATTTTTTTTATTTGTGGTAATAAAACAGAATTTTTCAATCAATCAATCAATCTATCAATAATAATAAAAAAAACAAACACACAGCATAGTTGATTCTTGATTTTCGTAACAAGACAATCCATTCAAGACATTATCGGAATAACATTCTCAAATGGAAATTATTGATAATGTCTCTCCTTTTTTTTGGTCTGCTTGGGTGATCATCATCATCATCATTTTGTCTGGACCGATAATGGGTAACAAAAAAAAGAAAAGAAAAAATGAATAAATTTACTTCATTTGTCAATAAAAGTCACAAATTTTTTTTTTGATTAACATTAAATCTATATACATACCACCACTTATTTATCAAATGTTCCAAAATGGGAAGCCATAAATATGCAGAGAGCAAAAAGAAAATAAAAATGAGATAAATTCTTTTTTTTGCAACTCCCAAAATTCCGGGAATTTTCAGAACTAGAGAGTTTTTTTTTGCATTAACAAACAGCAAACAGTTGGTGGCCATGAATGTCGAATGTTGTTGTTGTTTGCTGTTCTTGGTTGTTCGGATTCGAATCATCAGAAAAAAAGAGCGAAAAATTTTTCTACTTTGAAAGAAAAAAAAAAATGGAAAATGATCATCATCATCGTCGGGTTCTGTATACATACATACATTTTCTTTCGTTAAATGATGGAATTTTTTCCTCCTTTTTCTTTTTCAATGTCGTCGTCATTTTTTTTTCTTTTGCCTTGATGATTTTTTTTCCATTCTTCATTCTTTGCAGATCCATATTTGTCTATCGAGTTGTGAAGTTCGAAGCTTCGTCTGATTGCCATGGTAACAAGAACATTTTGTTTGTCTGTGTTGATCCATGACCACAAACACAGTTGAATTAGTTTTTTTTTCTCGAATTTCCATTTCAAGTGAATTTGAATTTTTCTTTTGTTTATTCCAGAAATTCGATACGAATTATAATCGAACTATATCCATAAATAACATTCTATTATATTCGATTCTTGTGATTTATCATCTCAAATTTCGATTCAAACACACAATGATGTCATAATAAAATGTCACATGTCAAATTGATTACATTTGATGATGATGATGAAAATATAAACAAAAAACAGCACTTGTATTGTTTACGGTGATTATATATTGGATTTCATTTCACATTCCGGTTGGTCATACGATAAACATCAATCATTATTTGATCAATAACATTTTTTTCGATAACAAATACGATACCATAATAAGTCTGGCAGCCAATTTTTTCTGTTTGTTTGTTTTAATTTCAGGATCATGATCATGATCATCATTGTCATATACGTCAATCGATAGGAGTTTGTTTATGTTTTATTTGGAGAAAATTTTTTTTCTGGTTATCATTGATCATACGATCATTCATTCATTCATTTTTTTTCTTTCAAATCCACAATAATAATAAAAATATAGCCAATCGATTAATCAATCAATCAATCAATGATTGATGGCAAAAAAAGAATCGGCAAAAAAATATTTTGATCAATAAATTAAATAATCATAGCAAACAAAATAATCAGACATTCAACTTCATTTTCGGTATATTCGATTCGAATGTACAACGTTCGAAATACGAAAAACAATCGATTGTTCATCGCCGATTGTTTCTTCTGTTCATCAACATCGATCCATCGAATTCGAACGTTAAAAAAAATTATTATTATCATTATCATGATGATCGTTATATTACGATGATGATGATGATTATTGTTTTCTTCGTCAATTGAAATTCATTTTTTATTTTAATCATCGTCATAATTGTTTTTATTATTGATTTTTTTTTTTTTGTTTTTGTTGTGATTGTTGTTATTCATCGGCTGTTGTCTTGGCTATAAGCTATCGTTTTTTTTTCTTCATTTATATTTATTTATTTATGTTGTCGTTGTCAGATTTAGTGGCAAAAAAAATGTGGCTCGACAGAGGCCAATAATAAGCCGACGGCGTCGACGTCGACTTGATCGTCGTCGTCGTCGTAGTCGTCTTGGTAATATTGGTTAAATTGTAATCATCATCATAATAATAATCATCATCTTCAAACGTCTTCGTTTCTTTACATACACATTTCTTACTTCTTTCGGCAATATTATTTCGTATATTTCAACAAAAAAAAACACACATACTAACAACACTGACTGATTAGTCATTTATCGTCGGGTTTTTTTCATTTGTCTCTCTCATTCTCTCTCACCACCACTATATGTAAGTATTAACTTGCATTACATAAATATAGATAGTGGGCAAATCCATCAACCAAAAACAAAACAACAACAACAACAAGAACAACAACAAGACTCAAAACTTTGTTATCGTTGTTCATGTTGGAATTCAAATCTCAACAAATTTTTTTTTTCAAAAGTGTGATCATCTGTAAACATACTCATCATCATAAGGCAACAAGCCGGTTGGCATATGGCATTTTCATTTATTTATTCTCATCATCATTCGATATATCAAAAAAAAAAAAAAAAAAAAATGCAATCGGCATTGTATAGACATTCCAATGTAATGTTGAGATGAATGCGCGCGTGTTTTTCTCATTTTTTTTCGCCTACATCTGCAATCTACATTTTTTTTTTGTTCAATCTTTTGAATTCTACAAAACGGAAATTTTTGTTTGTTTGTTTGTTTCAATCGCCAACACACACACACACATATGCACAAATCGATTAATTGTAAATTCGAATGAAAAAAAAATGAAAATTATCTTTAAACATTAAAAAATTTTTTTTTCTATTGGTTCAAAGCCAAAAACAAGCCATCCATAAATGATACATCATCATCGTCGTCATCATCATCATCTTTATATGAAAAAAAACCGTTATATGTGTAACAACAAATAACCGGTGTGTATTTTGGTGGTGGTGGTGGTGGTGGTAGTGTAGCAGAGTAGCCACATCAATCTAATCGATATAATTTTTTTTTTGTATCTAAGAACATTTTTTTCCTTTAAATGTAATTTCTAGTTTTTTTTTCAGTATCTATTTTTATAATGTTGTAATAGTAGCATGTCATATATCAGAGAACTACTTTTTTTTCCTAATCAGACCAAAAAAAAAAAGAAAAAAAATTGCTAATAATTTTCTTTCTCTTTTTTTTCAATTTCCAGATCCTAAATACACAAACACACACGCACGCACACAGGCGGATGTCTTATCTAATCAATATAATCATCATTTCACATATCAAACATTATCATCAAATATATACATGGAACGTAGTCGTCGTCATTCCTTTTTTTTCGTGTTCCTCATCCTCATCATCAACAACCATGTGACTCTGTAAATAGTGAAGAAATTTATAAAAAAAAACATAAATATTTTTTCCCTCTCTCTCTCTCTCTCTCTCTCTCTCTCTCTGCAATCTTGTATTCAATTGTGTACTTTATTTTTACTAAATATCATCATCATCATTAATGACAACGATAAACCGTACTACCATACCAACCATCAATCCCAAAGAAAAAATTTTTTTTTTTTTTGGATAGAATCAATAATAATAATAATCAATAACACCCAAATTGAATCAAATCAAATCATTGATGATGACCACACCTCCAAAAAAAACCAACAAACAACTATCGATAAGCTTTATCAACAAATAAAACTGCCAAAATAACAAAATCGATGATCTGGATCGATTTTATTTTACTGGTGGATTTTTATCCAATATCTATGAATAATATATAGTGTGACAATAATAATAATAATATAATTGAAGAAGAAGATTAAATTTGAATTCATTCATATCATTTAAATTGAATCAATTTTGAAAGATATTTTTTTTCTAATTTTCAACTATTGATCTCATCAATTTTGATTTGGATTTTGTTCATCATTTAAACGTGTGCATGTGTGTGTGTGTATAAGTGTATGGCTCCGGATATTTTCATTTCTTTTTTGTTTATTATTTTTTTTCAGTTTCCGTTCATCGATGACTAATGTTGTGTTTTTGTTTGTTTGTGTGTGTGTGTGTGTGTGTGTATGAGTAATTGATTGCTTCGATTTTTTTTTCAATATGAAAGACCCTTATAAGGAAGTATGCAATTTTTCTTCTTATTGTATGGCGCCAGTCATAATCCTTGTTATTATCTGAACAAGAACAAGAAAAAAAAAGACAAGATATAATCGAAATACCACTCTACAATAATATAACTATTAATGATGATGATAAAAGAAAAACGACCGCCGATGATCCTTATTCTTTAGTGATATATTTGTATTGATTATTTCTATTATTAAATGCTCATTGATGGACTCACCAACATTATTATAAAAATCATAAATCCACCTAAGAATATAATACTTGTCATAAGAAAAAAAAGTGAAAAATCGACCAATTGATCATCACCATCATTTGCCATCATCGTCATCATCGTCAAAAGTCATTGCTAAGTTTGAAACAAAAAAAAAATTTTTTTGTTTTGTTTTGTAGCAACAAATGATGATAAAATTGAATCACATATAGACTGCCAAACAACGAAACGAAGCCACCAGACTCTTTTCTTCTTCGAGCTTATTATTAGTAACAAAATTTGATTTTTTGAAAGACAAAAAAAATCAAGAATTCTATTCAACATATCCAACAACAAAAAAAAATGGCCAATGATGTTTATCGAATCAATGAATTTGATGATGACGATCGAGGTGGTGGCCACCACAATGGTCATCACAATGGTGATGACATTTCTAACGGTCAACTTGATGGCACTATTTCAAATAATCATCTTCATCATCATCATCACCATCACAAAAACAAAACTGAAAATCATCACCATCAAACTATGAAACCAATGATGAATGGCAATACAAAAACGGTGGCCATCAATCATAGTAGCTATAATAATAATAATCATCATCATCAACAACAACCTCAAATTCATCATTATGATGATCATCAACATCATCATCTGTTTGATAATATTCATCATAAAATCATCAACATTTCACAACAATCATTAAACACCGGTACTAATGTCGTTGATCAAGCTCATATAAATTCAATTGCTAATCATAATAAAGTAAATAATAATAAAAATCATTTATCGGATGATGATTGTGATGATGAACATCGTTTGATGGCCACAAATAGTCCTTCCGATAATCATCATCATATCCATGATAATAATTATTGTATAGAAATTTCGACAACACCACCACCACCAACAACAACAATGAATACAAAAACGGAAGAAGCAAATATATCATCATCGTCATCATCATCATCAATGATGATCAATTCTAGTCTATTAACATTACGTGCCAATCTATCAACATTCCTATCATCATTTTTATTTCTTTGTGTTGGTGTCATATTCAATCTTGCTGTCTTAGGTAATAATAATAATAACAATTATTATTATTCGAATACTTTGATATATTAATAATTCAAATATGAATATTTTTTCCATATTTTAGCCATTATACATGAACGTGTTCCATATGATACGGCAACATTACCAGATATTGCATTCGATTTGTTACCAAAATATGATCTAGCATTGAATGTATCTGAATATATTATCATGTTTATGAGTGCATCCGTCCTATTAATGATTGCAAGTCATCGATATCGTTGGATTATAATTTCACGTTTATTCATTATTCTTGGTTTATTATACATTTTTCGTGCCATTTGTATGTCAGTAACACAAGTTCCCGTTTCGAATAAAGATTATTATTGTGCACCAAGGCTCAATCTACAGGAAACATCGGCTTGGGAATTATTCAAAACTGTTATGTGGCGCATCATTTATCTATCTGTCGGTATGGGCCTTTCAGTCAATGGCCATCATACATATTGTGGAGATTTTATTTTCTCTGGTCATACGGTCATACTTGTAACATGTAAGTAGTATCATAAGTTTTTCTAGATTCAAATAGCTAAAGATTGTAAATTTTTCTTTTTCAAAATAGCTGATCTATTTCTTGTTTATTATTGGTTATCTGATCGTCGTCCTATTTATTTTCAATTCATCAAATATGGCTACCATTTATTGGTCGGTACTGGAATTATTGCCATACTCGTCGCAAGAGGTCATTATATGGTCGATGTTGTTTTAGCTATTGTTATTAGTCAATTGATATTTTATATTTATCACATGTTGTGCCATTATGCCATTATTCATAGTCACTACCATCAACAACAACAACAACAACAATGTTCATTTTTGAAACAATCATCACAGTGTGATAATCATTACAATCATAATGAACATAATAATCATCATCAATCAACAGATACGTCTATAGTTATTAAATCAGATTCCGATTCAAATAAAAATAATAACAATAATAATCATCCATTAACATCGGGAGAATCATTTATCTATCATCATCATCACCAACAATGTCAATTAGAAAGGAATCCATTGAATACATGGTGGTATACAATATTTGAATATTTCGAAAAAAATACAATACATCATCAGATAGAGATTGTAAATTCATTTGAATGGCCATGGAAAATTTTTATGAAATCTAAACGTCAGCCATTGATGTTGATGATTGTTTAACAAACGATTGATCAACATTGTTTTATTTTTTCTCTCAAACCAAAAAAAAAACCAAACAAACGGAATCAAACCAAACTTGTCTGTCTGTCAAATATCTATCCAAAAAAAATTGAATCAAAAATTCTCTCTGTTTTTTATTTTTTCAAAGATCAAATCATCATCATCAATATTTTTTATACTGCAAATTTTTATCTCTAAATTCTCCAGAAAAAAAACAATGTATCATCATCTGAAATAATTGTTAATTGATTTGATAAATTTCTTCTTAAATAATTTGATTTTTTTTTCTAATTTTAATAAAATAAGCAACAAAATCAATTTTCCGTGGATAAAATGAAAAATAGGTTTATTGTTATTTTGAACAGAAAAAAAATTTACCAATCAATAATCAATAAAAGATGTTGCCAAATGATGATGATGATGATGGTGATGTGATCATGCACAAAAAAAAAATTTTAAATTACAATTAGAATTCATTTAGTTAACCAAGTGATTTTAATTATTTTGGGGGTGTGCGTGTGCGTGTGTGTATGGGTGTGGGTGTGTGTGCGGTAGTGGTTCCTTATATTATTTATATATAATTTTTTTTATATGTATAAGGCACATATATTCGCAAATGATTGTTCATTCGTATGTGTACTTATAAATGACATTTATTAAATTTTTTTCTTCTTTGATGGATAGTGTGCCTATCTTATAATATTGTTATCAACAACAACAATATATTCAAGTATATCATATATTAATATATTAATGATTGGTCAGTGTGTGTGTGTGTGTGTGTGTGTGTGTATGTTATCGACGGATATGTGAATGAATCAATGGTCAATTAAGAATCAAATGATGAATTATGGAACAAAAAGATGAAATTTTGTTTTTGTATTATTAACAAAATTATTATCTGTGAAATTTGTTGGTTTGTTTGTTTATATAAATGAAGAACAAAAATGCTAATGAAGATAAAAAGATAATCATGTGTTGATAAAAAGAAAATGATGAATAAATGGATCAAAATCGAATAATCATCATCATTATTATTATGTATTCAAATGACGAGCCATATGTTTTTTAAGACTACTACTTTGTATGGTACTATAATCACATAGATGACATTTATATGGACGTTCGCCAGTATCTGGAATTTTTTAAAAAATCAAAAATTAATCAATTAATTGATTGAATTAATGTAAAAAAAACTTAAAATACATACGTGATCGACTATGACGAACAATTGAATCCGATCGTATTGTTGAATATGAACAATCATGCCATTGACAAACATATAATGAACGATTATCGATAAAACGTTTTTCAATTAGATTCATTTCAATTAAACGTCTTATACTATTTTCTTCTTTTCCAACACCAATATGAATATCATCTGAAATTGAATTTTTAGCTGATGATGTTTGATTCATTGTATCCAAATCGGTAATATATGATTGTTGTTGTTGTCGTTGCTGTTGCAGATTTGTTCTATTATTATCAATTTTTGTATGATGATGATTATTATTTCGAGATCGTTTCAATGATCGATTATTTGATTTTTGTTGTTGCTGTTGCTGTTGTTGTTGTTGTTGCTGATGATGATGATGATTAAGATTCTGACCAATGTTGTTTGATGCCGTCGAATACGTCATATTTGTTGTTGTTCCTATGTTTTTTATATATATAGGTTATTATATATAGTAGTGGGAGATTAATCAAAAGTATTCTATATCAAAAAAAAGAGAATATTTAAAAAAAAAATTTTTGGGGGAGTAATAGGAAGGAGGGGCACATAGGGTGGATGAACAACAACAACAACAACAAAAATGATGAGAATATTTTGTCATGTTATTTGTTTGTTTGTGTTGGTGTATAATATATGAATGTAGGTATTGCGTTTGTGTGTGTGTGTATGTGTGTAGGTTGATATATCCAGAATAGCACATCATTGTTTTGTGTGTGTGTAAATGTATTTGTTGATGAACGAACATTAATTTTCATTTAAATTCAATCAAAAAAAAATAGTTTTTGGTAGGTAGGTGGAAGATATTGGAAAAGGGAATGTGAAATGAAAAAAAAAACAAATGGGGAAAATGAAGGGAAGATAAAAAAATGATGCATATATAAATAGGTAAAGTACATGTAAAGAGAGAGAGAGAAGAGAGAGAATAGAAAAATCATATTAGTAAAACAAAAAATTCAGTCTCAGAATTTTTCATCAATAACAAACGAATAAAATAAAAAAAAGAGATAATCATTAAAAGGAAATTGGAAGAATGAACGAAACTATCGATAGTCTGTCGTCTGCATGTATTGGTAGTGTTGTCAATCCTATTTTTTTTTACCCCTCCTCTTCCTTATATTTTCTCCCCGAATTTTTTTTTAAGAAAAAAAAAATTCAAATATATAAAAAAACAGGCCAAAAGATGAATAGATAAAAGCGGAAAAAAATGGAAATAATTATAAGAAAAATGAATGATAATTACTTTGAAGATTTTCATAATTTCCAGCATTGGATATGACACTTAATAGATTTAATGGTACGATTGTCGTTGAAATTGAATTTGATGCAGCAGCAGCAGCTGCCGCTGCTGCTACAGCTGATGATGCAACATTGGTTGATGATGATGCGGCGGCGGCGGCAGATGATGTTGCTTTTGCATGAAATTGATTCATCATTGCATGATGATGATGACCAGCGTTTGTTGTATTCTGTGTTGATGAATGTATTGATGATGCTGTAAATGGATTATAAACAGCAGTATGATGTGTTTGATGATGAGTATTTGGATGATGTGCCATCAATAATTGTGATGATGACATTGCACCAGAAACAAGTGCTAAAGAATTGGATGAACTACCCGATACATTAGAAATATTTGAAGAATTTTGTCCATTAGCTGCTACAACATTGGAAAAAATTGCCGATAATCCTGATGATCTATGATTATGATGTTGATGAGCTTGATTATGATGATGATGACCAGATGATTGTTGATTATTTATTAAATTCGGTTTGCGATTCGAGGTTGATGATGATGATGATCCTGATGCTGTTCCACCACCACTACTAATCGGTGTTATTGAATTTGAATCTATATCCAATTGATGATGTGATCGACGCATATGACTAACCATTTTACAGCGATCACTACTTGAATAATTACAGGTAGCTGAAAATGAACATTTGAATGGTTTATAACCAGTATGTGTACGTTCATGTACTCTTAACGTATTTTGAACAGCAAAACGTTTACCACATCCACTAAATTTACATACATAAGGCTTCTCACCAGTATGACGACGCATATGTATCTTCAATGCTGATGAAAACAAATGGAATTAATTAATAAATTGATAAATTTCATTTCGATCATAAATTACCTGATGCTTGTATTGTTGCGTATGAACAAAACCAACATTTGTATGGACGTTCACCGGTATCTAAATTGAAAATTCGAATAAAACAAGACAATTATCACGATGATTGATATATCATCATCATCATTAATACTCACGTTTTCGTGAATGTCTAGCAATCGAATCGGAACGTGTTGTTCGATATGAACAATTTTGCCAATTACAACAATACCAGTGTTTACCATCGATCAATGTTTTATCAACAAAATGTTCAATATTTTTCATTCCGTTAGCAGTGGATAATGTTGATGCAACTAAATTGTCAAATGATGCGGCCACAGCCGAAGTTGGTGTCGCTGTTGATGACGTCGTTGTTGATGATTGAAAACCGGATTGGTTGTTGTTCACTGTGAATTAAATTGTAAAAAAAAAATTAGTAAAAATTTAGGAAATCAAACGGAATACGACATACATGAAGTGGCGGTCGTTCCATTCATCGAATGATAAACATTCGAATTCAATGACGACGATGTTGTTTTTGATTTGATCTTTTGGTTTTGATTGAATACCATAGAATTCGATAATGATGATGATGATGATGATGATAATGATGATAACTTTTGATGATTATGTCTATTTCTATGATTATTATTCGATGATGTTGATGTTGATGATGATGATCTTGAATTTTGAATAATTTGATTATGATGATGATGATTTGAATTCTGTTGATGAGTAGTCATTTGAAACAATTGATGAATGAGTGAATGATTGAAAAATCAATGATGGTAAGTAGAATTTATGTTTGTTTTTGTTTTTTTTTGTTGTTGTTGCTGCTGTTTTTCAATTATTGTTGAACACAATTTAATTTCATTCAACACAAAAACACACGCCCAATCATCATGTTAATAACAAACAAAAAAATCAGCAAAATGAACCTTTACTAACCAACGAAATACGAATAATGATGGTGATGATGATGACGACGACATATAAGCAAAAAAAAAATGGTATGTGAGAAATAGAATCCCTAAAGACTATGATTGTGTGATGGAGAGAGAGAGAGAGAGAGATAGAGAGACAGAGAAAGAAAATGAAATGAAACGAAACGAATGTGAACCAGAAAAAAAAACAACAAACACGAATATATGAAAAAAAACTTTTGAATATACCAAATACACACACACACACACACATCAAATTCAGACCACAACTATAAAAACAAGAGAAAAAAAGAAAGAAAACGGACCCGAGCAAAATATACACACACACACACACATTCACAAAGGGCGACGATGACGATAATAGTATACAACACACACACACTGACAAAAATACAACACACTCACAAACATTAATTCAAACCAACATCCACACACACACACACACACACACAAGTAATGGCGTTCTTTTTTTATTTTTGCGTGTGTGTGTGTGTGTGTGTGTGTATATTTGTTGTTGAGGATCGATCCTACACACACACACACACACACACACACAACACACACACGCAAACACACACACACACACACACAGGCAAAATATTATTTTTTTTCAAAAAAAAAGTAAAAAAAAAATAGTTATTTCATATGTAACGCATGTGCTGCTGTATTTTTTCTTGTTTTATTCATTCATACATTCGTGTGTTTTGTATGTGTGTGTGTGTGAGTTTTGTGTGTGTGTGTGTGTGTGTGTAATAAGAGAGATAACAACAAGAATGAATGAATAGAAAAAAAAATCAAATGTGAATTGTATACATAAAGATTTGTTGTTGTTGTTGTTCACCCCCGCAATATCCACACACACACACACACACACACACAGTCCTACAAAAATTACGGAACGAGAATCTTCATTCTACTTGATTTCCGGTTCATCATTTCAGTATATATTATATTCAGTATAATTCGTTGACCTAAGATTTCATTATATATTATTACATTGAAAATTGTCCTTGAATTTTGGTGCAAATTTTTTTTTTTTTTTGTTGGAAAAAATGGATTTGGCGCCAAATGTGTGTGTGTGTGTGTGTTAGTGTGTAAAATGTATGAGAAAAAAAATGAATAAAAAAAAATTACATTCGTTTTCGTTTTTTTTTTTCATTCAACAAAGCAGAATAATATTTTCTTTCCATATGCAGCTGGGAAACGAGAATGATATTCACGTGCGCGTGTGTGTGTGTGTGTGTGTGTCATTTTCAAAATTCAATAGCCAAACAACAATACACACACACATACACAACATAAAAGAGAAAAATTTTGTGGGAAAGAATTTAAAATAACGGGTCCCGTCTATTTGTGTCTATATATACGATGTCTGTGTCTGTGTGTGTTTGTGTATTGTTCGGGTGGGTAAATATCTGACTGGTTGGTTTTGGCTGGATTTTGTGACCAAGCGCAATTTCAATTATCGTGAGATCTATTCTTTTTTTTTTTGTTCAATGAAAAATCCAACGATAACCACAAGATGGCAGCTGCTAGTTTTTCATTTTTTGTTCATTGTTCATTTTTTTCATTGAATTAACCAATTCGGATCGCATGGATACCAACCAAATGGCCTATCCCGCTTATTTCGCTTAATTTCCCGATCCACGATTTATAATACATATGAAAATTCATGAATCAATAAAAAAAGAAAAGTACATGGACTAGAGCAGTATCGATCCAACTAGAATGCACTATAGTATGAGCATTTCGTGTGATCCCGCAACAACTCGCCCACCTAAACAATTGTATCGACTGTCACAATATGCAACAGGTGGATAGCGGCCTACATAATTGGGAAAATAACGGATCAACATGTAAAAATGGCACTGTTGACCATTAGAATTTCGGGCCAAGGACACCACAACCAAAGTAAATAATCGACATCCAACATGTAGAAATAACAATAACAAGAAGCAATAACAATAATTACCAAAAATATAATATCAAAGATAATTAACAGTTCGTTCTAAACTACCTTCATAAGCATTCAAGTTGGACATATGACATTCCAAATCTTAATAAACGACGACGAGTATAAACACATACACTCATCGAGCACAAACATTGTGACATGGCATTTCATAAATAACGTATTATTTTTCGCTATTTTTTATTGCGCTAATTTATTTAACTATCTTTTATTTTTTGATTGGCTATTTTCAGTCTTTGGCTATTCTATATTGCAACCCTTTTTTGCCGTTGACCACAACAAATTATAAAATAAAAATTTTTTTTTCTTTAACTGTTATGATGATAGAAACCGTATCCACTAGATGGCAGACAAAGCGTTAGAATTTTTTCTTTATTTGCAATATATATTGTCTAGTCTAGTCTATAAGTCTAGTTGTAGTGGTTCAGTGGTAAAAGAGGGTGATTGTGATGATGATGATAGACGTCCAGAATGTGATACGCGCGCCAGTTTTTAGCTTATATCAATCATATATTATCATCAAGCAATTACCTAGCTTAATTTGAATGATGATGACCAGAATGGTAAAAAAGAACCCTTGATCCAGGATGTGCTATATCTTTGATGATTCCAAAATGTAAACGAGTTTTTTTTTATTTGAATCGAGCCAGTTAATGAAAAAAAACCCCTACGTCAAACAAGACCAGCTACCGCATGCATACATTGATAATGGCACAAAAAATATACCCAAAATGAAATGATCCAAATTGATATATTTAAATTAGACCAAGGAATAATACACCAATAAAAAAAATGATGACGTCCTCTTTGAATGGAATTGAAGAAACAACAACAGCAAACGAAAAAAAAACCCAACAAGGTAGTAGCAATATAATATGGAAATGATCGAAAGTAGTAGCAGCAAATTGAGCAAAATATCTGTTCATCCTCCTCAATTCATCTTTTATCTTTTCTTTTCACTGTAATGATGATGACAAAATGTCTGACTGAATATATTTATGTGCGTGTACGAAAAAAAAGAGAATCCTCAATAGTAGTGGTTCGAAAAAAAAACATTATATTACCTTACTATGGTAGTGGTCATTTTTTTCATCCTCAATCGAATATCTTGGAGAAAAAAAAAGTCAGACCAATTGAGAGAACCAAAAAAAAAAAAAAAAAAAAAAAATTTTTTTTTTGGTTGTTGATATTGATGATGATGATGATAGAAAAAAACAACGAGCGAGGGAGATATAATGATGCTGATGATGAGATGCTAATTTTGATATTTTTGGTTTCGGATCAACATTTACCACCACCACCACCATTATCATCATCATCACGACGACCATCATCAGTCATCAACAACAAAAACAACAACAAAAACAAAAATTATTCAATTCAATTAAAATTCAATTTTTTATTGTAATCCGTAAATGAAAAAAAAATGGTACAATATTTGTGAATCTAAAATATGAAAATGAAATAATTTTTGATGTTTTTTGTTATTGTTGTTGTTTTCTTTTCTTTTCATCTCTACATCGCCGACGCCGCCGCTTGTATTTCAAATTTTTTTATAATTAATAATAATAACAACAACAACAACAAATAATGACATTGATTTCAATTATTAAGAATATAATCATGATGACCATTTTTTAAATTTTTTTTTTGTGTGTGTGTGTGTATGTATGTGACATAATTCAATTAGATATCGACCATCAAATGATAATAATAACGTGAAGAAGATAAATTTTTTCTTCTGGTCCATCATTTACCACACAGAGATTATTCTGGTGATGGAATACAATGAACACTATAATTAATAGGAATCCATTATTTTTATTCAACTTTTTTTTCACCTACAAATCGTAAATTCTATTCTGTGTTTTGTTTTTCAACATAATTCAATCTGAATTTCGAAGAAATCTGAGATCCATTTCAGTGGTGTCCTGAACACGGCCACTGAAATCAGGCTGTATTAAGCCGCCAAAAAAAAAAATTTTTCGTAAAGGTATGAGAAATTCGAATCTATTGTGCAAATATTGACGTTTTTTTTGTCATTTGGAATTCTAGTTTTTTTTCCTTAAATTTATTCTTCACAATCATGTCGCAATAAATTTCCAAATTCATCCATTGAATCAATTGAAAGTTTCAAATCAACCAAAAGCACACCCACCAACCAGCGACACACCCCTCAAATATTGGATACGAATCTCATTTGAATTCTTAATCGATATCATAATCTGTTTATCAACATTAACAACATTTGAATTGATTCTTAGATTGTTTTTTTTTTTGTCAAATTTCATCCAATCATCGTTTTTTTTAATTTTAATTGTGGCTATTATCATCATTGAAATAATAATCTTCTAATTTTTTCATCATCACATTATTAATTAGTGTTCTTAATTATTATATATCAGAATTGAAAAATTATCTTATTCAAGAAAATAACAAAAATGAATCATCCCATAAATAGCCTAATAGGTGGACCATCCACTACTAGCCACGGAAATGGTCTCACAGCTGCTGCATCGGCAACGGCTGGAACTGGACCTGGTCCTGGTCCAGGTGGTGGCGGTACCAATACATCCGGTACTACTGGTGCCGGTTTACCATTACAACATATGTTCGGTTCATTTGATGCAAACATGGATTCATCAGTTACATTGGCCTGTTGTCAATCATTATGCGATGTACTCACTGAACTTCCATTACCAACAGCCGTACAGGATAAATCATCGCACACACGTTCATTGATCACCGGTTTAAATGTCAATATGACATCGGCAAGGAATACATTGCTCAATGATTTAACAATGGTGCCACAGATACAGCAGGCATTATTGATAGCCAAACAACATTTGAGCGATGTTACATTTCATCTGAATCATTCACAACATCATAATTCATCAACATCACCGGCATCCGGTACTTCGAATACACAGCAATCACCATCATCGGATCAACAAACAGTGACTGGTGGTGGACCAAGTCCAAGTCATCATCAACAACCATCACAATTATTACACGAATTATTAGCACGTGGTTGTTTTCTTAATTCACAATTATCAGTAGCAGCAGCAGCAGCATCATCAACACCATCGTCAACATCATCAGCGGCTACGACACCTGCTGCTATCGCTGCAAATGTATCATCTATTTATCCATCATCAACGACAACGACATCATCATCCTCATCAGCGGTGGCTGAAACCACATCGGCCAATTCATCAACATCAAATGATTTATATTCACAGCATCATCATCATCACCACAATCAACAACAACAACAAAACCTGCATTCTCATCAACAACAACAACAACAACATTCTTCAGTATTGACCGGCAGCCATCAAGGACATGATTTATTGTCCAATAATAATAATAACGAATATTCACAAATGAATCATCATCATCATCAACAACAACAACCACAATATCATCAACAACAGCAACAACAAAGAACCAATATTCATCATCATCAACAACAACAACAACCACATCAAGATGTAAATAATACAATCAAAATAGAATCCGAAAATCATACTCATCATACACAACAACAACAATATCTACAGCAACAACAACAATTACAGAATCAGAATCAAAATTATTCATCACTTGGTGAACGTGTAAAAAGTCGACAAAGAGATGCGGCAGCCAAAGCTATACAAGCAAATGCTGCAGCATTTGCAACAAATCAACAACAACAGCAGCCGCCGCAACAACAACAACCTTATAATCAACAACAAATGATACCAAATAATAATAATTCTCAAGCAATGATAATGACCAATGATTCAATATCTGATACAATGTATAATAATAATAGCAATTCAAATTCAATGAATCAAATGCCAACAACACGAACAATGGCTGCGGCGGCGGCAGCGGCTAATATTAAAAATGAATATGGTACACAATCATCATCATCATCATCAATAGATGATAAAGAATGGCAGCTACATGCTACATCATCATCGATAGATGATAAAGATTGGCAACTACCTGCTACATCACAACGTAAATCTTCCACTACTTCTACAACAACGACAACACCAGCGACAATAAATTATAATCGTAAACCATTATATCAACAACCACCGGCAAGGCCTAAAATTGAAATGGTCAAACCACAGATACGTTCTGTTAAATATCAATTCACCGATATCGATAATGATGCGGCATTTTTGTCAAAATCCGTGGATATTGTAGTGAGATTTGAACAGATAATTGATCAAATTTTACAAACATCGTGCAATGATTTTAATGATTATTATAGTGAATTATATGCCGGTGATGTTAATACAGGCATGGGTGGCTATAATGATACAAGTGATAATGATTATTATAATTCAGGTTATGAAAATAATAATAATAATAATCAATACCAAAAATATCATCATCATCAACAACAACAACAACAGCATAATAGAAATAGTCGTAATACTAATAAAAGAATAAAATCCGGATTCGATATAGCATCGGCAAATCATTTGAATGGAATGTCATTTAATGTATCAATAGATTCAGATCAATTAAAAGAGATAATGATTTTATCAGCTAAATTAAAACAAACAAATCGTATCGGTGAAATTGAAAGAAAGAAATTAATACTATTCTTAACGGTATTATCGAATCAATTGAATATATGGTTAACACGATATAAAAGTAAATCATCTGTTGCAGCAATGTCATCATCACATGGTGATTCATCCACAATGAACAATGATAATGATGATGATGAAAATGTAAATGAACGACAACATTATTGGGAATTATGTTGTAATGCATCACAATCAGCGCTACATCTGATGACATCGACATCCGGTCAGAATCAATCATCATTTGGAGCCGATCAAACCCAATTGATTAGTTTGGAAGAATTGATTGAAGTTATTGTTGATTTTCTATCCAATAATCTGAGCGCTGCCACACATGTAACAACATCTACAACGAAATCATCTAAATCTAAATCATCATCATCATCATCGTATCATCAATATCAACATTTTGGTGTTTCCAAACGACATGTAACTAGATGGACACAATTATTACAATTATTATTTGAATTCATTAATCTTCGAACAAAAGGTTCACTGACAGATACTTTGATTCTATCATTAACCAGGATCTCAATGAGTGCCTTGTTCCTATTACAAAATACGGCCGAAATGCAATTTGTTTCTATAGAAATATTATGCCATGTATTTGAAGAATATCAAAAACATCGTATATCGATACTTGAAGAGCTTTTGAATTCATTATCGAAAATACCGACGAAAAAATCACACCGTAAAGATTCTGTATTAACACAAATGTTGATACGATTAACAAATGCATTTTTTCAGCCCAATACAACTCAAACGCACACACGTGATTCATTGACAAAACAATCGACAGCCGCATTACAGATAATCAGTAGTTTTCTATCACATTTTCTGCGCAAATGTCATAATCATTCATCTGGTGGTGGTAATTCAGATGTTGATTTCAAATTAATATTCGAATCATTATTGAATGATCTATTGGATCAATTACATTCACCACATCAGACGGCATCAATATTGATTGTACAGGTTATAATAAAGTTGTTGATTTCATATCTAGCACCACAACAGCAAAATAAATCACAAACATCATCATTAGCGGCACGTTTATTAGCCATTGAATATCTATCTATTGTTTGTTCGAAATTTGCACAATTTTTAGCCGAAAAAGATGAAACCATCAAAGAATTGCAGACAACATTTTCAACAATCGAACAAGAACCTGATGTTAAACCAATCAAGAAGAATAGAAATCGTGAAAAACAACAACAACAACAGCAGCAGGAATTGGAACAAAAACAAAAAGATGGAAATTTCGTTGTCAAAGTTTACAATTATCTTATCGATTATTTTAATTCGGAAAAATTATATAGAGAAAAACTTTGTCTTGGTTCCATTTGGATCAAGGATAGATATTTTACTGAAAATGAACAGAATGAACAAGATTTTCTACAGAAATTGAATCAATCAAAATTCAATGATGATTCTGGTTCAGTTGTTGCTATTTCGACTGCCGCTTTATGTATACAGTATATGGAATTTGTTCATTTTTCAACCAATTCAAGATTATTTGACATATCGATCTCACATGTGACAGCATCATTATCGAATACATCGAATACGACACAAAGAAGCCGTGCAATGAAATGTTTATCAAATATACTTAGTTCAAGTACTATTGATCGTGCTACACAATTGTTATCACGTTCTGATCTACAAAATGCAATGCGTTCTGCATTACTTGATCCTTCTACATCGGTACGTGAAGCAACAGTCGATCTAATTGGTAGATTTGTATTACAATCAAAAGATCAGAATCTTGTTCAACGTTATTCTGATCTTATTGGTGATCGTATACTTGATACGGGTATTTCCGTTCGTAAACGTGTGATTAAAATACTTCGAGATTTTTGTATTGAATTTCCTGAATATGAAAAATGTGGTGAAATGGCAGTCAAAATTGTTCGCCGTATCAATGATGATGGTGAAGGTATTCGAAGACTTGTTGTCGATACATGTCGTGATCTTTGGTTTACGAACACTTCACAGATAACACCGATCAAATTTAAAGTTTATTCCTTGTTACATGTTATTGCCAATATGATCAATGATAATGCATCAATGGAATCGATGCAATCATTATTTGACCAGTTAATCAAATCAGATACAATGCTTATTGCTCAACAGATTTGTGATTCAATCATGAACGATGTTCTAATCGATGATATGCCACAATCAACAAAGAAAACACAATTGAGTGCCGTACAATGTGTTGCAATGATGTCACAATGTTGTCCAGAATTGATGGTTAAACATTGTGATACATTACAATCATTAATGTCATTACCATGTGAAACATTGATTGAGATTTCATTACGTATGAAAGTCATACAGACTATTGAACGTGTATTGCCACATATACATAATCCATCACCATATCTGTTGACAAGAATAGAAGAAGATTTAACTAAAAATATTCTACAATCATCTGCCAACATTATACAATGTTCGGTGAAATGTTTATCTGTTTTGATTAAGAATCATACGAAAAATACAAAATTGGCCGTTGAATTATTCTGTAAATTTCAACAAATCCTTTATCAATATAGAAATCTATTATATGATGGACATAATCAGCAACAAGTCAAACCGAAATTATTACGTGCCATTTTTACTTGTGGTCTTTTTGCCAAATTTTTTTCAATTCATATCTATGAATATAAAGATCGTGTCCGGGATACATTTATCGAGCTGATTATATCGCCATATGATGTTGATATTAAATGTAAATCAATCGTAGCACTTGGTTTCATCATTGAATCTGATCCTAAAATATGTTTATTACCAAATGTGATTGAAATCTATACAAGAATATTACGAAATGAATATTCGGAAAATGCCAGTATTCAATCAACGAATCGTAAGAATGATGAATTATTTTGTATTCAGGTATTGAATAATTTTCGTAATTATCTATCCGAATCGATTGAATCGGATGAGAATGCCGTCAAAACGATTGAATGGGCACGTGAATCATTGAAATCGATGCAATCTTCTGAAGATGATTCTGGTTCAACACAATCACAAATTATTCAAAAATATCTGAGCTCAATATTGATCAATGCATTAAATCCAAATCTATCGATTCGTCGTGTTGCTTGTAATGTAATTCATGTGATACATTCCGGTGGCCATGTACATCCGCTTCAGCTTGTTCCACATTTAGTGGCAATGACTTGTGATGATGATTATCAGATACGTGTTCGTGCTGATCATGTTCTTCATGATATTGAACGTAAATATCATGGCTATGTAGCTATGAAAGCCAAAGAAGCTGTACAATTATCGGCATTATTCTGTAAAAAATTAAATTGTTCCGGTTTTCGTATCTATATGGAAAAATCATCAACATCCGCTGCTGCCACACAAGATGGACAGACTTTGATCTCAATGCCAACAACAACGAAAGAAATTTGTTCCCGTTTAAGTACATTGTATCAGGTTATCTGTACGAATCGTCAATCACGACGTGGTTTCATTACATCATTACTAAGACATTTTGATACATCGGAATTTGTTGTGAAAACAATAAATTCAACAAATAACGAATCAACAACAACAACAACATCCGAATCATCATTATCATCATCATCGATGAAACCAGAATTGATTGATATTGAATTTTTTGTCGAAAGTATCCTGTTTTTTCCTTATACGGTTTTCGATGAAATACTTTACATTTTAAATCAATTAGAATGTACACTTTCAATCAATTCAACACATGTTACTCAATTATTCAAAGAAATTTTCACAGTCGAACGATCTCAATCATCATCATCCGAACAACAACAAGAACAACAGAATCCTGTTGTATCTCAACATCAACAATTCATCAATAATCCATCATCTACTGATCCATTGATGCAAGGATTGATGAATCAACAGCCACAAATTATTTATGATCATATGGGAAATGCACAAATGATTTATCATAATCAACCGCAAATGATGATGAATCCATATCAACAATCGCAACAGCAACAACAACAACAACCACCACCACCACAATCGAATGTTATTGATATTGAAGAAATTGATTTAGAAAATGAAGATCAATTTAAAAAATATGAAAATAATATTCATGTCAATTTTGATCTATTATTAAGTGATCGTTCCAATGAACGTTTAATTAATATAATACGATCATTACGGACAATTTATCTATCAACATTATTACGAACTTTATTGAAAGAATTTTATCTTTTAAAAGATGAAAAAATCAATGATTATAGTACGAATGATGCAAAAACCTGGGAAAAACCTGTTCATCGACGACAGGTTTGTGTAACGTTTATTTATTTATTTAATCATTTACTAATTTTAAACAATTTATTTTTCTCTCCATTAGATTGAAAGTTTACATTTAAAAGAATTGTTTAATCTGGCAAAACCAAATATCGAAATGCAAGAATCATTACTGTTAAGTAATGACCTTCAAAGTGTTGAAAAACAATTATTAAATGAATGGAAACGATTTCGACAAGTTTCAATGAATAATTATGATCCAAATTTTAAGCCATTATTATTGACAAAATTATTTCAATTTGGTTCATCCAAATCAACATCATCAGTACAAGCCATTGTTTCTAGCAATGTTGAACAACGAAATCGTACAAATGATGATCAACAATCACAACAAAGTGGTGAAGGAATGACCAATTGTGTTGATAGTCAAAATATGGTTACAACAGCTGATCAAACACCAAACAAACAGCAACAACAACAACAACAACAACGCCATCAACAATCAGCCAAAATGAACAACACGTAAGTTTTAAGCTGATTCATTATGAAAATTTATTTTAATTTTTTTTATTTGTTATCGATAGAAATAGCAATAAAAGATCTAAACAATCTACAACAAAAAAGAAACGTAAAAGAATCGTTATGAATGATGATTCAGATGAATCTTCATCCGAAGTTGATGACGATGATGATGAAGATTATCAACAAGGATTCTGATCTATCGATCTATGACCAAAAAAAAGATAACGACTTTTCAACTTGCAAGAAAACCAGACCAGACCTCAAAGTTCAAACACAAAATCTAATCTGTTTATCTAATTGTCATTGTACAAAAAAAAATCATTAGTTGTACAAAGAAAATCACCATCAACGTTCAACGTTCATCCATCCATTTTCTTGAAATGAATCCATCCGTTCATTCATTCATTCATTCATTGATACCTATAGATCCTAATGTATGTTGACATGAGAATCTCCCACATGTGATCAACGAAAAATGACACTTTTTTCCATTATTTATTTCTCTTTATAAAAAAAATGATGGCAATTTTTTTTCTTCCCCCCTACTACAAAACAGTGACAATTATGCCTTTAAAAAAAATTGCCAATCAAAAAATGATTGATCATCATTGGAAAAATACTCATGTCACCATCATCATCATCATCATCATTTCATTATGTCAAATCCATTTTTTTTTCTCCATTCTTATCTTATATCCAGATGAAATTTAATCATCATTATCATCATCATCATTTGTAATCGTTGTAATTATTATAATCATCGTTGATAGATTTGAATTTTTTTTTCATTAAACACACACAAATTTTTATTATTCAAATTAGTTTTATTTCAAATTTCTTCGCAATATATCACACATACACGTACAGACATTTGAAATTTTTCGTTTTCACATTTTCTTAATGTAATTCTCCATTGCTGTTGTTGGTGTTGAATTGAATTTGATGAATTAATGTTGATGATGACAACGAAATACAGATACATACATACAGACAGACAGACAGACACATGTAATAATTTTTTTTCCATTTGTATAACAATAATAATTTACCTGATACGATTTTTTTTTCGCTTCCGTACGGTCAATAATAATACTCGGTGGCTATTTTTTCAAATTTTTCATTGTTGATGTATACACCATCACACACACACTTTTTTATTAGCTATAACAAACAAAATGAAAACAAAAAACGAACAATGTATCAATGTATCGAAAGATAAAAACTATAAAAAATGAATTTTTATTATTATTATAATAATTACAATTATTCATTGATTAATCAATTAAAAAAAAAACAAATTGAACAAACAAACAGACAAATTCTTTTGCTTTTTCAATTTTTTTTGTTTTTTTTTTCAATCGCACATTGTATTGTTTGTTTTTTTTTCTCTGTACCAATATAATTGATTTATTGATTGATTTGATTAAATTAAGAAGATTATTTATTTGTAAAATTATATTCACATTTAAATTTAAAAAATAAATAACAATTATCATCATTATCATTTTTTATTTCCGGATAAATTATTTTTTTTTTTGCAAGCATTTCCCATACACACACACACACATGGATTAATCATTCAAAGGTTTTTGAACTTCCCCGTTCCTTACAAACTAAACAAACTCACTCTCTTTTCCTAGGTTCCCTAGGTCTTTGACTTTTTTTCTGGTTTTTCAAACCATTTGGCTTTCGCTTTTCACCATCAAAGTCATAGATAGATAGATAAATGTCATTGACATGTACTTTTTTTTTCCTATGGACCTCATGGTCCAACGGTATTGAATGATGTGTGTGTGTGTGGACCATGAGGTCCATTGATTCATTGTCATTGGTACACACATTTATTTGTATATATTTTATGACCAGCCATATGCTAGTTCCAACTACCACCATAACCATCATTGTTAGGGCAAAAAAAAAAATATTCATCACGGTCATTCAATCTGTTCAATCAATGGCTTTCTCTTTTATTTTTCCTAAATATTTACTTCATATGCATATACGATAATGATGATGATGATGGTGATGGCCGCAGGATTTTTCACTATTGTATTCAATGTCAGATGGACAAAAGATTTCATTTTTCAATTTATTTTTCTGGATATATATACATTTTAGAGGTCAACGTTCCATTACTTGAACATGGACCAGGTTGTTTTTACGTTTTTTTTCTGAATGTTACGAGCGATTCCCCTATTAAAATCAAGAAAAAAAAACACATGCAGAGAGACACAGAGAGAAAAAATCCCGCGCCATTGGTTTGAATAAGAAAATCAAAATCAAAATTCATATCGGGAATAAAATGAAACTGAAAAAATGGTGGAATACCTCTTTTGCCTGGCTCCCCCTCCTGCAACCACCACCACCACCTCCATAATTTCGATAGTAGCAGTATCGAAATCTATTTACTATTCTATTCTATATGATGATGATTACGGATATATAACGGTGATTGAATAGAAAAAGAAAAAAAAACATTTTTGTATTTTTTGCTGGATTGTTTCTTTCTTTTTCTATCTGTCGAATACGAAGGCAATGATTTTCAATGATATTCGTGAATATCATTATATATGGGTTGAATGACCGACATGAGCGCGCAAATTTTTTTTTTTGTTTCCAACCTAAACAACCCAATTTTTCTATCAAATCAAACCAGTGGAAAAAAAGGTGGTGTATGTTTGTGTGTATGAAAAAGATGGTAGAGGAGTAGGCAAACGAACGAAAAATGCTTTCCATTCAGAAGACGTTGCCACCGTTTTTTTTGTGTGTGTATGTTATGTATAAACATAACATGGACCAAAATGATGATGGCTACCACCTAGCCTTTGATATCTAGAATTTAATATTAACAAATTTGGAACTTTGCATATCTCTGGTTATGATTTGGTGGATCCAAAAAATGAATGAATGGATGGATGGATGGATGTTATCTCGAAAGGATGTTTAAGGGAATAAACAGATAAAGAGTGTGTGTGTTTGTGTGTATGATGGCGGTATTTTACAGAAAAAAAAATATTTTTCGGAACATTGTATGGAACAACCGCAACATTGAACATTCACAAAGCATCCTTTAATGTTGTGAGAAAGAAAAAAAAATATTTGGCAAAGAATTCATTGTGTATCGTATGGGGCGTATTTCATCTATATAAATTCAGTTCAATTTTTTTTCTTTCTTGGTCCGACATTTTTTTTTTGTTGCTGTCTATATGTGTGTGTATGTTGCTGTACGATTATTCGATAGTAACAAATTCTCTTCCGTAATATTTAATGATAAAATGAATGATCGAACGAATTTATCCAAAGAAGAATCATCATCAACAACATCGTCTATCGACTTCCTCCTCCCATTCGTCTTTTTTTTTGTTCGTCTCTCACTCTCTAACTCACTTTCTTTATTTTAGAGGGTTTCCCATGGAAACAACCATCATCAAAAACAACATCGCCCATTACACTTACACGCACAGACATATATGAATTTTTTTTTCACGAATTTAGGACACGGAGTATGGCAAATAGATGTCAAATGGTTGGTGGGGTTCACACAGAATATGTGGAATAGCAAAGAAAAAAAAACTGAAAAAGAGGAATGGCCTCTATGTGTGTGTAGAATTTTTTTTTATACGGTTCATTTTCGATTATTTTTTTTCTATTTCAAATGAAGAATAATTTTTTCTTTTCATCTTCGGCTTCAGAGATACGATAAAAACAACAACAAAAACAACAACAACAACAAAAATTATGTTACTTTGGCATTTGTGTGTGTGTGTGTTGTGTGTGTATGTTCTGTGCAAATTCACACATAAGCATTTACAGTGATTTAGAATCGCCAACGCCAACGCCAACGAATTCAATTTGATTCAATCAATTTTGACATTGAATCATTGATATTTAAAAGGTTGGTATCATTTAAGTCTGTGATGGAGTTAATTTTTTTTTTTTTACTGAAAATTGATTGTTTTTCGTTCCAGTTTTGTGCAATTCAATATGAAGAATATGATCTTTGTTATCCATCCGTTGTTGTTGTTGTTGTTTTGTTTTGATATTTTTAAAAAATGTTAAATCATTACTATTATCGATTGATTGATTGATTTTCGTTGAAATTTATTCACATACAACGCCGGTGTTGTAATTTTAATCATTTGAAACAAAATGACCACTTCAAGTATTACAACGGAAAATAATGTTACAGCCAATAATAGTAGCAATAATAATAATGGATTAGCATTAATCGAATCATTATTATTCGATCCAATGATGATGATGATAACGACAACATCGACGGCCACCACCACCACCACCACAACAGCGACAACGACAACGTCAACAACGTCGACAACATCTATATCGACATCGACGCCAATAGCAGCCGAAATAGTGACAAATCAATCGTCCATCAATTCCGGTCAAACAGATCCATTGATTATTACAGATAATGTAGATCTGGAAAAAGCATTAATATTAGAATCATCATCATCATCATCGCCATTGAATGATACAATTTTATTACAAAATGTTTCATTTGATCCAAATTTTTTTGATCGTATCAATTTAGATACATTGTCACAACATTGTCAAATGACAACAACAACAACAACAGCAACGTTAAATAACAACATTGCATCAAGTGGTAATGGTAGTGTTGGTGGTGGTGGTGGTCTTCTTCCTGTAACCACAATTGTTGATGATGATGATGACGATGATGATTATCTTGATAATCTAGAGCTACAATTATTGAAAGATAATAGTAATACTTCACCATCATCGATTACAAATCATACAATATGTATGGTTGGTGGTAGTGGTGGTGTTGTTGTTGTTGATGGTGGTGGTGGTTCTTCTTCCGGTCAAACATTTCTTAATTCATCATCATCTGATCCATTGGTTAGTTCAACAACAGCAGCATTTGATGGTGATCATCCATTATTACAAACATCACCAACACCAACAACAACAACAACAACATTATCTCAACATCAACAACAACAATTACGATCCAAAAGAACAACAATAGCGAATAATCCATGTGATTTTAATGATAGTGATGATGATGATGATGATGATATTCAATTTTTTCGTGATACAAAATCATCGATGATGACCAAGACATTAACATTGATACAAAATCCACATGAAATATCACAACATCAGCAACAACAACAACAACAACCATACACAAATCAACAACAATTATCATCAATCGAACAACAACAACAACAACAATCAACAACAAACATATCATCGATACCGATTGAAATTAAATCAAATAATAATAATAATAATAATTCAACAACATTGGCTCGTTTAACATGTAATAATAATGCAACAACAACTATGCCACCGCTACAACCAACACAACATCATCAAACGTATCAATTGATTAATGAAAAATTATTTCTTACCACTGCTGGTGGTTTACCAATATCAACATTATCATTGGCAAATATTGGTAAAATGGTCGGATCAAATGTATTGGCCATTATTAGTGGTGATCAACAATCTCAACAACAATTTCAACATCATCATCATCAACAACAACAACAACAACAACAGAGGGAACAAAATCTAAATCAAGATCATCAAACGAAAAATTCAGTTGTCCTTTCGCATCATAATCATAATATTCATCATCAACAGCAACAACATAGTGGCCAAACAATTATACGAACACCGATAACAATTTCAAATGGATCAACAACAACAGCAGCAGCAACAGAAACATTACCTACCGGTAATCATCCTCATCATCATCATCATCGATTGATTATAATTGAAGAAAAACCATCCATACAACATCAGCAACAATCAATATCCGTTTCTGAATTATCTCAACAACAGCAGCAGCAGCAACAACAACAACAGTTTATACGTACAGGAAATACAATTACAACAATAAAGAAAGCAATTTTTCCACCAACATCAGCACCACTGCCATCTACACAAATGGCAACAATTATACAGAATTCATCTGCAATTGAAAAACAATTACAACAACAACAACAACAACAAAAATGTTTACAATCATCATCATCATCAACAACAACAACAACAAATGTACCGATAGCAACGGCAACAATGACATTATTATCAACGGTTACAGCAGCAATGGCTTCCGGATCCAAAACAATTGATCCAAAAGGTACGTCATTTATGAATTTTTCTTTTCCTGTTTTATGTATCATATATCGAAAGAAAAAAAAATCGAACGTTCGAATGTGTTTTGTGTGTTGAAAATGTTTCAACCCTTCCATACATTTTTTTTATTAAAAAGAAAAAAATTATAAGTGAAAAAAAAACCGAAACCGGAATCAGATTTTCAATTTCGAACAAAAAAAGAAGAGCAAGAGAGGAAAAAAAGTAACAAAAAAAAAGAAAAATTTCAGACAAACATTGATGTCTGTCTGTTTGTTTGTTTATTTATTTGTTGTTGTTGTTGTTTCATCAATCGTCTGCCGTGTAAAATAAAGCCAAAAAACGACAAAAAGCCTCCCATCTGAATGGTAAAACAAAACAAAACAAAAAACTCGACTTGAATCAAATGAATGAAAGCAGTTTTACTATAATGAAAAAAAACCTACCACAACGAACACATAACCATCATCATCATCGTACTTCCGCATCGAATAAATGTCTGAAATATGGAGAAAACAAAAAAAAAATTTGTTCATTCATATAGACACACACACACACTTGTTTGTCTATATGTAAAAATGATAAAACTATTACCGATGTTGTGTATGTGTTCTTGGGCTCCAGCAACAACAAAAAAGAGCCCAAAACAAGATAAATCCTTAAAATCAACACGAGACTTTTCGTTGATTTTTTTTTATCAAGAAAAAAAAATTTTCGTTTGTTACCACTGTCTACGATGATGATGATGATCTTGCAATCGATGTTTAATCATCATCATAATTTTTATAACCCGAAAAAAAAATAAAATTCAAGCTCGTCAATGAATGAATGAATGAATGAATGAATGAAATCAAGAGAAAAACAGAAAAAAAGCAATTTTCAAGCATGGCAGCAACATCAGCAGCAGCAGCAGCAATAGCAACAGCTATACAGCGGTGAACGAACTACAACTGGAAAATGAAACAAACAAACAAGCAAAAAAAAAATGATTCGATTTGATTCACGAATATATGAGAGAGAGAGACAGACGAAGAGAGAACGAGACTATTCAGCAAGCTATTGGTGTTTTGTTTTTGGTTTGTTTCGAGACCATGTTGCGCTAGCTTTGCGTGTGTGTGTGTGTTGTGATTGAATTTTTTTTTTTTTTTTTGGTGAATCCAGTTATTTGTTGTGTTATAAAATTTGAGACCAAAAAAAAAAGAGAAAGAGGAGGCGGTTCAAAAACCTTCAAAAAAAAAGCCTTGCCTTGATAATATCAATCGGTGGCCATTCGGTTTTTATTTGATTTTTTTTTAAATTTTTGTTGTTGTCGTTTTTTTTTTCGTTCCGTGGTCGTCATCATCATCATCCACATCATGATCATGGTTGATGGTTGATGGTTGTTGTTGTTGTTGTTGTTATTATTATTATTGACTGCATTGGTGGTGGTGGTGGTCGTCGTCGTTTTCTTCATAGTTTTCATCTTTGTGGTCTTCATCCATATATATATGAAAGTTACAATGTTCGTATTCATGTAGCTGTTTCTTGTTTCGAATGAAAAACACTGTTTATTTACCTGTTGCTGGTTTTTTTTTTTTTTTTTTTTTGATTTTTCACATATTCGATATCAATGAACAATCCAATGATAATGATAGAATGGAATGGATTAGAATGATGATGGTTGTGGTGGTGGTGGTGTTGTTTCATTTTCATTCAAATCATTTTAAATCATAAACATCGTGTGTGTGTGTTTTGATTTTTAAAATCAAAATTGTTTTTATTGTTTGTTTTGGTTAAACCGTACATGTGATTATTGTGGGTGTGTATTTTTCCTAGTTTTTACTGTTTCAAAAACAATCAACAAAATATGTTTTTTGTTCCGGTTTTTAAATGATAATTTATTCTAATTGATTCCAACATTATCATCAAAAATTTTTTTTTTTATAAATGACATCAATGGATTATTATACATTGGACAAACATTGTCCAAATATTCTATCTCCATTACCGGTGATTAGTTCAACATCATCATGTATGGGTGGCGGTGGTGGTGGTGTTGGTGGTGTTGTTACAGGTTCAACATCATCAACATCGGTTGCAACAGCGATTGCTGTATCATCAACCGGTAGTGTTGGTGGCACTGTTGCGGATCATTCGAATAATGGATTTCTTAATAGTCCATTACATTCAATGAATCCATATGTAACATCGAATGGATCATCTGGATCTAATAATAATTCTTCCACAACTACTGCTACTACAAATGGATCATCATCTTATCGTAATGGATCCACTACTACTACTACTACTAATAATAATAACAATGATTCCGGATATACTACTACAACATTATTATCATCAACAGATAATTCTGTTTCCGCTCCTACTTCAGTGATTGTTGCACATACAACAACCGGTAATGATAAATTAATGGCCAATACAACAAATTCTGCTGTAGATTTATTTGCTGATGATACAATCATAAATGGTGCTGGCACTGGAAGCGGAAATGGTTATTATAATCTAGATAGTAGTAGTAGCAGTACTAGTAGTAATTGTAGCAACAATAATGATCAACAACAACCCTTTACGATGGATCCTCATCATCCTCATCACCATCATCATCATCAGCATCATAACCATTTGAATAAGAATTCTCATCATCACGCCAGTCATCCACACGCCCATCATCATCATCATCATCACCAACATTCAATGCAATATCATCATATGGAAAATGATGGAAAAGTAGGTGGTGGCGGTGGAAATTATCATAATAATAATGGTTCAAATGAACAACAGAATCCTGGTTCATCATCATTATATGCAACAACGATACCGGATTCACCATCATCATTAATCGATGTTAATCATGGTACGATTGTTGGACCAACAACAACAAATACAAACAATGCACATCATCATCCTCATCATCATCATCATTCTCATCCACAACAACAACAATATCATGGTCATCAACAACAACAAAATGGCTATCATCATCATCATCATCATCATTCACCACAACGGCCACAACAACAACAACCACCACCATCATCAAGATCAAATGGATCATGTATATTGGCAAAAAAATCAACAACATCAACAAATTCATCACAATCATCATCATCAACATCATCATCAACATCTAGTTCACCAACAACATATGATATAAAACGTGAAATGGCTGAATCATCTGTATTAAGTCCATGTAGTACTGTATATCATCATCATAATGTTAAATCACCATCGGCAACAAATCATCATAATTTACATCATCATCAAATACATCAAACACATCATCATCAACATCATCATAATTCTCATCAACAACAACAACAACAACAACAATCACACACCCCCCATCAACAACAACATCATAATCATCATCATCATAGAAGAAAAGGTCAGGTTCACTACCAAATAAATGGAGAGTAAATAGAAAATAGACCGTACATCGAGCTTCTTTTGAGCTGTCAAAAACTCATTTTTTTTTCTCGTTGTTGTTGTTGTCCATTTCTTTGGTCTTGGGGCTTCATATTTTTTTTTGCTGATGTATACGAAAAAAAAATGTCAATGCCCGTTCACTGGATAATAATAATAAAGAGCGATGGCCAAGAATGAAATCCAAATATGTCTGTGTGTGTGTGTGTGTGTGTGCGCCTGTTGTATGTTTACAAACACACACACAGCGAAGACGACGACGTTGAAGATGGTGAAGACGAAGAAGAAGAAAAAAATTTCAATGTTCTGTTCATTCTTATATTTTTTTTGATTTGATTTGGTAAAATCTGCTGTTGTTGTTTTTGTTGTGTATGCGCGAAAATATTTTATCCCAAAAAGGTCGTTCGCCTTTTTTTCTTTTTCTCTTTCTCTCTTTTTCGGGTTCGAGGGGTCTTTGCATATATTTTTTTTTTTTTTTTACTTCAGTTGATCACCATCATCTTTGACCATACACACACACGTCTTTATCGAATTTTTATTATTGTTTTGTCTATGTTTTACTTGTTGTTGTTGTTGTTGTTTGGCCTTGGCATTTCTTTCTTTCTTTGGCTGATGTGGTTGGTTCCATTTGGTTTGTTGTTGTTGCTTTTATCGTTGGTTGATAGTGGTGATGGACCTTTGCAATGATGGTCCATTGGTGTTTTCCATTCCTGTTTTTTTTTTCGTTGCAATGTATGCTATAATAAATTGGATCTGAATTTAGTCTGAATTGGTTGGAAAGGTCGACCTCGTGGTCGTCTTTGGATTTTTTTGTTTGTTTTTTTGTTTGTCGATCGAATTTCATTTCGTTTCGGTCAAAATTGTATATATATAGTGGGGTGGTTTGACAATTTTTTTTTCTGCTTTTTCATTGCCACCAACACATTTGCTTCTGTTTTTATCGAGTAAAAAAAAAATGAATGATGAGTATTATTATTCTCATCTCATGGGTTCATAGTTCATTCTATAGTAGACACTTACCTGGCCCAAAAATAATATAGGTCCAATAACAAATGCATTTTTAAATGAAAAAACAAAAAAAACAATAAGAACAATCGATTGTATATGATGAAACTATCGATTTCGAATGTGCTAAAAATTAATCTTACTTTTCCAAAAAAAAAAAAAAAATTTTTTTGATAAAAAAAAATGAAATTGAATAATGAACATGTATAAAAAAAAATTCAATTTCATGAACATTGTGACCATCAATCTGACCAAACCGATTGGCATACAAAAAAAAACAAACACACACACACCTAAATATCTAGTCTAGTGAAAAATTCAATTTTTCTTTTTCGTGTATACATTAGTGTGTATCATTATCATCATCATCATCCACATCCACATCCAACTTTTGGTCATCATAGCCCGTGATTGTTATGTTGATAAATTATTTTTCCATTTCATTCCTTTTACAATGAAAATAATAATGATGTGTGTGTATGCTTGTGTTTTCAAAAGAGAATAAAACGACGATGATGAAGAAAAAAAAAATTACCCGGCAATGACACAATGGATCATTTGTGTGTGTGTGTGTGTATTTGTGTATATAGCCAAAATCTTTTTTGCAAAAAAAGAAGAAGAAGAAACAACAAACTCTTTTGGAACAACAACAATGTTTTTATTTTCTTTGGAAAAGCCAAAGAAATGAACTAAAAGTTTTTTTTTCCTCCCGTTTTCAAGTGGATCCAAAACACTTCCGGGTTGATAACATAACATCGACAATTGATCATCAGTGAAAAGAGAGAGAGAGAGAGCTAATACGTTGCTCATGCACACGATGAATGTCGATCATGTTTGTGAAAAAAAAAAATGAAATGCCATGATGATGACGAAAATAATGAAATTGTTAAAAAAACGAACGATTCAATAATATTCGATTCCAAAATATTCGGAATTTTTCTTCCCGGTTAATGACGTTTATTCCTGGGACCAAAATTTTCATCATCATCGTCATCATGGAACAAAGATTGAGATCAAGTTTCCCAGAAAAAAAAATAAAATACAAAGACACGTTCGATGAATTCGATTCACGCATGCGATTTCTATGCAAAAAAAAAAATTTCGGGATTGCGCCTATGGGCGTCATCGTCGTCGTCGTCGACGGTGCCCATCGTATCTCTCTCTCTCTATCCCTTTTTTAATCATTTTCATCCAAATTATCATTATCGTCGCCATCATCGTTGTTGTTGTTGTTGATGCATTTCCTTTCTTTTTTATCATTTTTTTTTCTCAAAAAAAAAAAAAAAATTTTCTTCTATATTCAATGGTATTTCCGCCATTTTTTTAATTTTATTTTTCCGTCCGTTTCAATCAAATGATTTCATAATCATCATTTAAATATAATAATTATAATGGATAGTTAATGATAATGATGATGATGATGATGATAATAATCAAATGTAAATTGATTAAAAAAAAGGATAATTAATTTTTTTGGTTTTTTAAAGTTTTTTATTCTGATTGTTTTTATAAAAAAAAAATTTAATTGTTTTTTTCTGTAATAACAGGTGCCGGTAATCAATCAGTAATCTCTACAAATGGTGATTCTACAAATGGAAATAATACGACAACAGCGGCAACAACAACAACATCAATAACAACAGGTGTACCAACAACCACTGCAACATCAACGGCACAATCATCTACTACTACCGGAAATGGTCATCAACAACAACAACCACAACAACAATTTACCGATGCAGATTCGAATAGCGGAAATCCTAGTTCAAAAGCATTTGTACCATGTAAAGTTTGTGGCGATAAAGCTTCGGGTTATCATTATGGTGTAACCAGCTGTGAAGGATGTAAAGTAAGTTTTTTTAAAAAAAATTATTATTTACAAAAAAAAAATAGAAAATCGATCCATATGATCGATTTCCGGTTAGTTTTGTTTTTTTTATGTTCCAAAAGAATATTTCCGCCAGTTAAACAAATAAGGAACAACAAAACAAAACAATTATACAGTATTTTATAAAATATGAAATTTGGTTTTTGAATGGATCGATTCAAATTTTTAAGCGCAAAAAAAAAATTTGAAAAATCAAGATAAATTTATGTCTGATATAATCTTTAAATGATGATGATACGTTCTATATGAATGCCACGATGATTCATTCGCATGTTGAATCCGATAATAGTGATTATTGTTATATATGTAGAGAGAAAGTAATGAACGGAAGAAAAAATTTTCAGGATCTTGATAGAAGATTTTTTTTTCGTTAGCAAACACGACAATTCAACAATTTTCACTATTAAGGTCACATAACGACGATCATCAACCTGTTGATATTGTTCCTGTGTTGTGGAGAAAAAAACTTGTTTTTTTCTCTTTCTTCTTATGTATGACTTTTTTTTTCGTTCCAATTGGAACCTGTGTATGTGCGTGTGTGTGTTTTTCATTGTTACCAATGATTATGATGATGAATGCACTTCCGGATTTTTTTTCTTTCTTTCTTTCTTCACTGTATAACTTTCATTTCAATTCATAAATGAAACAAAACACAAAAATGTGAATAAATGAATGAGAGAGGGAGGCAGGAAAAAAAAAACGAATTTTCATTTTCAATTTTTTTTTTCCAAAAACATTTTAACAGTGAAAATACCGAATGGCGGGCAAAAATGAAAACAAAACAAAACAAAACAAAAATCGGTAGATTACCGGGTGGATCATGAAGGTGGTGGTTGTTTGTCACAATCCCTGTAATTGTAATTTCAAATCATTTCTCTTTTCAACAATAAAATATAACTTGAACTTTTGAATCATAATTCTCATCATCATCATCATCATCATCATTGTGTATTATGAATAATTTGACTTTTCAAACACACACACACACACACACACGCGCGCGTATATTATATAACAATCCAAAAAAGAAAAAAAAAATCATTTGGATCCGAAATAAAAAACAATTGCAATTATTTGTCATTGTTATTGTTGATGATGATGATGATGATATAATAATGAAATCTCGTTTGTTTCATTCAATTTTTCATATAAAATAGAAATTGATAGGAAGAGAATGCGAGGGAGAGAGAGAGCGAACGAAAAAAAAACAAGGAAATGCAACAGGTTTTTTTTTCTTTTTTTTTATCAAAACATTTGTTATCAGTCCTATAGTTTCGTGGTGCTGGTTGTAGTGGTAGTGGTAGTGGTAATCAAGATCAAAACCAAAAAAAAAAAAAAAATTGACCAAGATCAATTAAGTTCTTTTTTGCGCACATCTTTAATCATTAGAGTGTGTTTGTTTTTCTGTTTCCGATTCCAGATCCAAATTATCATCAAAAAAAAAAAAAAAATAGAAAAACATTTCCGGAATCAGATTTTTTTTTCATTTCAAAGTATGATAGCCTTTTTTTTAATCATCATCATCATCATTTTTTCGTTGTTGTTGTTGTTGTTGTTGATTCATTCAAAGATAATTTCATAGATAGATAGATGGCGACAACATAATAATTATATATGAAATGTGGATAAATATATAATAATTATGTGTACAATTTAATTTTTTTTTGTTTATTTTTTGTTTTTCATAACAAAATTATCATTATCATAATGGCATATTTGCTTCTCTCTTTACCTTTACCTTTTTTTCTGTTTATGATATAATTTAAAATTAATTAAAAATGACCCAAACACTCAAGAGATAATGAGTTGTTGTTGTTGTTGTTGTTGTTGTTGTTGTCGTTTGAAAAAAAGACAAATTTTAAATCCTTGTTTTTTTAAACGGAACTTAATTCAAATTTTCTTATCCAATAGGGTTTTTTTCGACGATCAATACAGAAACAGATTGAATATCGTTGTTTACGTGATGGAAAATGTTTAATAATACGTTTGAATCGTAATCGTTGCCAATATTGTCGATTTAAAAAATGTTTGGCCGTTGGAATGTCAAGAGATTGTAAGTTTTATTTAAAAAAAAAAAATTTCAAATCACCATTGTTTCATCTCATTATTATTTGTTTAGCTGTTCGTTATGGACGTGTGCCGAAAAAATCCAAAGAAAAAGAACGTATGGATGAAAATAAACGTGTTACACAAGCAGAAGCCGATCAATCATCGAATGGTGATAATGAATCAAAAGATTTAGCTTGTTATGAGATTGCATTGACCATATCACAAGCTCATCATGATAATTGCTCATATACAAATGAAAAGATTAAAGGAATCAATAAGAAACCAATATATCTTGTAATAATAGCTAATCAATTGATAATAATTATCAATTTAATTGATTGATTTCATTTTCATTTTCATTAATTATAGCTTTCAAATCAATTGAAACATGAAACAGAAACCTGTTCATCACCGGATATTGGTTCCGTATCGGAAAGTTTAGAGGCACAAAAAATTGAACTATGGGAACATTTAGCATTATTGATTACGCCATGCATACAACGTGTGGTTGAATTTGCCAAACGAATACCCGGATTTTCCGACCTAACACAAGATGATCAATTGATTCTAATTAAATTGGGTTTTTTCGAAGTTTGGCTTGTACATATATCGAAAACTATTGATTTCATTGAAAATACTTTAACGTTTGCCGATGGATCATTCCTTAGCCGACGACAATTGGAATTAATGTTCAATGTAAGATTAGTGATTCACTGATGATTGCAATAATTAAATTCTTTTTTTTCCATTCACAATCAGCATGAATTTGTTGGTAATCTATTTCATTTAATGTCCGGATTGAATAGTCTTAATTTGACCGATGAAGAGGTGGCATTATTTTCTGCCATTATTATTCTACAATCAGGTAAATAATTTCTAATGTGAGAGAGAAAAAAAAATTTCATTTTGAACATCCCTTTGGTAAAACTTTCACAGATCGACCACAAATATATGATGTAAAAGCCATCAATAAGATACAAGAGACAATAATTGCAGCATTAAAATTTCAAATCAATAAACATAGAGAAAATGAAGGTCTACAGACAACATTCCAGAAATTGTGGATGAAAATCAATGAATTACGTGCACTTGGTTCAAGCCATTCATTACATTTACAATGGTTTCGTACAAATTGGTCCAGACTTAAACTACCTCCATTGTTTGCCGAGATATTTGATATACCAAAAATGTCATCATTCTCTCAGCAGCAGCAGCAGCAGCAGCAACAACAACAACAACAACAACCAATGAATAATAATGATAATGATACAATGATGATATCAAATAATACTACTACTGCTAATACTACTACCATACCATCAACAACACATCAACAACAACAGCAGCAGCCGATAATTACATCGAATAATATTATACAAACAGCAAATGCAACAACATCATCACAAGTACAAATACAACCGGCAACTACAACACAAACAATTATTAAAACTGAACCATTTGAACAGATTACAATGATTGATGGTACTACATCATCATCTGCATCATCATCATCATTATCATCGACCAATGTCAATGGTCAAACAACAGCCATGAGAATCAAATTAGAGGATAATGATTGTTAACCATATACAAACACATACAAACACACACACACACCCACTTCCATTCATTTATTAATTATCATTGTTATTATATTAATTATTATTATTATCATCAAATCAAGGTCCATTATCATCACCATCTCATCAAATCACTTCCGCTTTCTGTTTTTTTTTTCTTGGCTCCATCTCGCTCTCTTTCCAATTTTTTTTTTGTTAAATTTTTTATATATTATATTGTATATGTTTGTGTGAGTTCGAGTATGTGTGTGTCGTGTGTGTGTGTGTGGGTGTTTGATTGATTGATTGATTGATTCGTTTGAAATTTTTTTTCCCCACTCATCATTTTGTAACATAATAATTTTTTTTCTCATCCTTGTTTGTTTCATGGTTTGTTATCATTATTATTATTATTATTATTATTGAATTCCATTTCCTTCTTCTTCTTCTTCTCAGATATTACCTCCTTCTTCGTTTTCATTCACTTTACAATATACAAAAATACTAAAAAGAATCACATTGGATACACACACTTCTTCACACCCCTTTTTTCCAATGGCTAATTTTTGATTCTATATACAATATACACACACAGACACATTGTTTATTGTTGTTTTTTCTTTTGCAAATTTGTTTTTTTTTCATCCAAATTGATCACATTTCATTCATTATTTAGCTCTGTGTAAGTGGTGATTTCCTTTTTGACAAATAACACACCCACACACACTGCATTTTCTTTCCTTTTCCATTTTTTTTGAATTTATTTCCATATTGATAGATAGAATATATATATATGCATATTTACATCCAATCTATTTGATACATTGATTTACATCATTTTCATTTTGAGGATGGAAAAATTTTACATTTTTTTTTTTTTTTTTGGTTTGAGTGTGTAATAACCAAGTAAATTCACTGCCGATGAATTTTTTTTTCGCTGTTGTTAACGTTATTGTTGTTTTTTTTCTGATCGCTAAATCCAAATCAAATCAATTTTTTTTTTCCAATTTATGATTCATTGATTGATTGGATGGATTTTTTTTCCTTTATATTCAATTCATTAATTATACACAGATGATTATGACATTGATATTCATTTCAATTTTTCTACATGATTATCATATATATTTGTGTTTTTTTTTCTTCATACACGCACACGTTTAACATAACAAACTAGACGAATATACAAAAAAAAATTCTGATTCCAAAACAAACAAAACAAACAAAATTACAACATCATGACACCTGTTAGAGAAACCAAAAGAAAGACGAAAAATTTACCAGTATTATCATCATCATCATAATTGAAAAAATTTAGATTTTATTAGCATTGACACACACACACATACTGACACACACACAATGAGACACGTCCATCTACATTATCTTTCATTTTATTTATTATTTATAAATATCTATCTATATATATAGAAAATTGAATTTTTGACAATCGGACAATTTTTTTTAAACACCAGCAATTAATGTTCAGTGATGATGATGATGATTTTAAAAAAAAGTTAAAATTGTCAAAACAGGTACTACCATCTATTGACAGAAACAATAACCAATTGTAGATTTCCTATTGTTGATTTATGGAAAAAAATGGACTAAACGGTAGTTGATTATCGGCCATTGATTCAAGTACAGCTGCCATACCATGCATCTGTATATAATCTGGTCTTTGTGATGATGATTCTAATCGTAACATTTGTGTTCGACCATGAATTAATTTTTCCGTTTGACGAAGAAAATGTTCAGATGGAAATTCTTTTGATGATTTCATTCGTATCCATAAGTGTTTAAGATCATCTGCATCATCGAATATATCAGGTTTTATACGTTTAACGATTGGCATACAAATTGAATCAGATGATATGTAATGAAAATTTTTGGACATTTGAAAATAATTATATGGATCATTGGGTCGTGATTCTCCATGCATTTTTTTACATTTTCGATCTAATTCAATGAAATTCTTCCATAGATCATCGCCAGATATCTTATTTACAGAATCATTGAGCTCCTTAATACGCATTGTTCTAAATTCATCAATATCAATGGCATCTGTTGATATTGATTTCGTCGATAATGGTTTCGGTTTTAAAACGACCATTTGTTGATTTCGTAACCAATTCTCATCCAATATGATCGATGTTTCAATTTTTTCAACCATATCCGAATGTGGTTCATGTAATTTTTTCAATAATTTTGCTTTGGATTCTTCAAAATTTGAACGTTGTTTAGATAGATCTTTTAGTTCGATTTTAATCGAATGTTTAGCGATTTCATTCTTTAGTTCTTTCCGCTGTCGTTCGTTGCGATCACAAAGAATAGATAATTCAATTGGAATGGTTTTAAAACAACCATGATCATTGATGAAATTAATCGGAGCCGTATTCTTTTCGATTGGTTTGTCTTCTTCGATGAACCATGATTGATTTAGATTTTTCTTCAGAAATCGAAAATTCGTCTGGAATAGACTGTAATAAATAGATTCGAATTTAAAACAAATTTGAACATGATAATTGATACTTACAATGATTCCATTTTAACACCTTGATTCAATTGTCGATGCCAGCCAGAATTTCGAAACTTATGATTAGCACTTTTAGATTTTTTAAAATTTTGCTGTGAAATGAGTAAAACTTTACTAGGTTTTGCCGTCTCTTCTTCTGGTATGATCATAGTGGATATATTACGACAATTTTGTATTGCATCTAATACCTGTTGTCGACCTTCGGATGTTTTAAGAAAATCTTGTGCAATACGTGATGTACATGAATATCGAATTAAATTGAATACATTTCCATGACGTGGTAATGATGAAAGATAATCTTTTCGTAATGTTGGTCGCCTTAGTTTACGACATATTGGCTGTGGTTCGATTGAATCTTCTTTTTTTGGGCTAATAGCCATTGTATTCGATGATGATGGCAATGGTGCGTCAATGCTGCCTTGTTCCAATGGTGTTGTTCCGCCAAGACGTTCAGTTGTTTTGTGTTTTTTTCTTCTATAAGTTGAATCATTGTTATCATCATCATCCGAATATAAACTAATTTCGGATGTACATTCACCACCAATTATTGAATTAGAATGAGCATCGCCATCATCATTATCGGAATCAGAACAACAACTATCATCTTCGGTGGTCAAATGTTTACGTTTTTTTGATTCGATTTTTTCAATTATATCATCCATTGGATCGTAGAGCATATTTTCTCGAAATAATCGAAACATTTTCTTTTCCTGTTATTTAATGAAAGAAAAAAAACCATAAATGAATTCAAAATTTTCTCTTTTATTTGGATACATACATTAAATTTGAGTTTGTACAAATTGGGATTCACAAATATTTCATGTTCTTGAAGTTCTATTTCATCATCATTTAGACCAGAATTATCCATATAATTGGCAAGTAATCGATCAATTTCTGCAACATCATTTGCATCGAATTCTGGTCTATTAAAATTAAAATTAAAATCATCATTTGGTTCGAATAAAAATCCAGATCCATCGTTTTCCCATTGATCATCGAATGGTTTTTCGTCTATTTCAGATTCATCGTGATCATCACGAACAATATTAAAATAACGAAGGATATCGTCGAAATTTCCTGGCATTCCAGATTTCTGACCCGAAGGTCCTGGTTTTTGTTGATCATCCATAATTATGGAATGTCGAAAAAAAATTTGTTACAAAATTTTTCAATTTGTTTACAGCCGCTGAGTTGTGGCTATTTTAACACAAACTGGAAAATAATTTTAACGGTGGATTTTGTTTCAGAATTTTTTAAATGTTTTTTTTCATAAAATTTTAAATAAAAATTTTATCGATAATACAAAATATAATTGAATTAAAGAAACAATATGAAATAAATGATCAATATGTACAGTGATACAATACAACGGTATGAAATAAAACCGTTAAATGTAATTCCAATGGAAAACTATTAGTTGAATATATATATGGAAACTAATAATTTGACAGAGCATGAAATCGCGATGATTTTGTTTGTTTCGAAAAAAATAACTTATGATTAATTGATGTATCACCAGATTTGATTTTTTTTTGTTTTCAGGCATCAAAATTAACAACAAATGGTTCGTCACATTGAATTTTGAAGCCATCCAAAATGGCTGCATTCAAATTCAGTGCTAATTCGGTGATTAATTTATAATCATCCATTGGCATAGGATCTTTGTTTTTATGTGGATAATCGCCGCCTAATTTGTATTTTCGAAAAATTAATTAGTAAATCACTATGAATAACATATTTTTTTTTACTACCTGTAATCAATGTTGTCGAATTCGATGGCAACGTAACATGACGACGTATGGCCATCAATTTATCTCTATATGTTTGTTCACGATCAGTAAGATCGGCTTGTTCACAACTTTTTTCAATAGCAGCTATATCAATCACTCTGGATGTAAGACGATCCAAAACATTTTGATATAATTGATTCTGTTGGTTTTCCGTCTGTTGTTGTTTAGCATTCGAACCATTTATTTGATTGGGAATATTTTGATTTTGATATGATTGATTTACATTATGATTATTGTTTACCATTGTTGAACCATAATGAGAATCACCTAATCGTTTGATTAAAAAAACAAAACAAAAAAAAAATTCAATTACAAAATAATAAATAAAAAAACAAACAAATCATACCATCATTGATGCCGATTGGATGATCCAGGATACCCTGTGTTTCATCATTATCACAATCAGGTTTATTAAAACAGCAACACCAATTTCCCATTATTTAATATTGTTTTTTTCGTAACAAACAGTATGATTATGACGATGTTGAAATGGTGGTGAATGATTGATGAAAAAAAAACCAAAACAAAAAAAAAATTGCCAAAAAAAAACTTGAAATATCAAACACGGAAACACCCGAACAACAATAACAATATTATTATGTGTCTCGTTTATTTCTGATAAATGAAAAAATTTTCGCTACGATTGAATTGATTTGATGATTTGTTTTGAATGAAAATCTATATATATAGAGAGAGAAAGAGAGATCGTTGTTGTCAAGGTTGATCAGAATGATTGTGAAATAAAAAGGATTCTATCAATCAATCAATCAATCAATCAAAAATAAATGATGATCAAAGATAATTTTGACTCATCATCCAAAACAAAACAAGACAGAAAACAAAAAATATGAATTGCATAAAAAAAACATTGAGTGAGCTCAATCTGAATTTATGGCATAACCACAAATAAATTGAACGGTGGCGACATCCATCCACCGCTGATCGAAGCTTTCAAAAAAAAAAAGATTCGAAATTCAATGAATCTTGTCGAAGTTTTTCGAAATTTTCAATTTCAATTTTCAAATTTTATTTTTCAAAAAAAAATAAAAAAAAATATCATCATCCTTATATAATACAAAAAATTGTTTGTACGACATATGTGTCACGAAAAAGAGAAAGTAACGAACAAGACGGTATTTTTTAAAAAAAAATGGCACAACATATAAAATTGATGTTTCGGCGACGATGGTGGATGATGATAACTGTTATCTGTACACATTTCAAATGAAAAATGATGATAAAGGAGAAGAGGAAAAAAAATTCAATGTGTAGGTGGGTGGATTTATGTTTTTTTTTTTCGAAAAAAAAATTTACATTTGTCTGTATTTTTTTTTCTTACAGGTAAAAAATTGATTTTTTTTATGTATGAAATGAAATGACTCGATTATTGTATTTATTTCGTGCTACATCATCAAGAAAATCTATATCACAAAATATCATCTACAACGCTATAATGATAATAATTTTAAACTTCAAGACCCATGGCCATATTTGTATGATTATGATGATGATGATGACGATGACGATGACGTCCATGTTGATATAATTGACTTTGTGACGTCGATGATGAATGTGTAGAATCATTATCTGAATGATACCAATTATTACCATCAATATTTATTCGTTGTTGTTGTTGTTGTTCATCAATTTCTGAATTATTATTATTATTTAATTTTTGCCGATTTTGGCTATAATCAAAATCATCAAACGATAATGATGCAGATGATGTTGAATCCATATCATCATCATTTTTACTTCCATATGTTGTTGAAAGACTAGTATTCATTGTTTGATCATTATCATTATTCGAATGTTTTTTGGATGAAACGGAAACTGATACCGTCTGTTGTTTTTTCATTCGTTGATGTGCTTCAGCAATGGTCAAGGTTGCTTGATGAACTTTACGATAAATTTTTTCACCTTCCAATGTATGAAATATAAACATTCCTTCACCAGTGGCACAATGGCGTCCAGCTTCAAATGTAAATTTTGTTAAATCAGAACCTTATTATTGAAAACAAAAGAAATGACAAAATTGAATATCGGGTGAGGTCAATAAATGAAAAAAAATATTACCATAACGACGAAGAGCGGTCAATGGCCATGCACATAATTTTTGTTTAGTATTTACACAATCCCAAAGGTAGATATTTTCATGTGTTACCTGTAGGAAACATTCACCAAATATATCTAATTTTGAACTTGGCATTAGATAAACTTTGAATTGTTCCTGTAATTCTTTTTGTATGCCCGGTTTAAGTACATCTGGTTCACCATTTAAAATACCGGAATCCGGTAAGAAACATTCCTGTATCATTAATTTTACCCATTGATCAGCTTCGAGATCTATAAAAAATTGAATTCAAATTTTTTTCACATTTAAAATGATGAAAACAAAAACAAAAACCAAAAAAAAAAAAATTATTCAACTTACCAGAGTCACAGGCAAAATATTTGGCTGAACCATCATTAAAATCAATTTCAAATGCATGACGTTTATTGGAATTTGATAATCGATCAATAGAAATAACATTGGTAAGTAATTGAACTTTATGTTGATCTAAATTACGTGCCGAATATTCATTTAGATATTTTTCTAGACGACATGGACCTTTATTCGATGACCGACGTAATATGATCCAACGTTTTTGCCATAAACCAAGTGAACGACTTTTGCAACGCATATAACCTTGTTTAATAACATCACTTAGATCGGTGGCCATTTCTTTTAATTATATTTTTTTCAGTTGGATTTGATTTATTTCAACAAAAAAAAAAAAATTTTCACTCCATCAACACTTGAACACAATTGATGATGATTTAAATAAGAAATTCATTCATAATTCCATCCATCATGGAGAAGAAAAAATACCCGTGTGTGCGTATGTGGTAATAACCGATAACTGGCAACAAATGAAGAAGAAAAAAAAATGATCGACGACAAATGACAAATTTTCCACTAATTTGATTTTTGTTTTTTTTTGTCATTCAGTTGTTAATTGATTTTTTTGGCAAAAAAAAAATGAAAAATTATTGATTATCATTGACACACACACAGACACAGACACAGAACAGTAAATCTAGTAGACCAAGACGACGACAATCAAAAAAAAAAAGTTGACGACTAAAGTCGACTTTTCTTCTTTTCGTGACAAGATTTGTATATTTCCCTCTGTCTCGGTGTGTGTGTGTGTGTATGTGACCGAATATTGTTGTTTTTGGTAAAAAAAAAATTACACGCACACACACACACAAGCACAACAAGTGGATTCAACTACGAAAAATTGTTAATGGCGGCGGAGGGTATATACAACAACAACAACAGCAACCAAACCAGAAAAAAATGACGACGACGACGACGACGACGATCAATGTAAAATAATGTGCACTTGTGGCCAATACACAAAAAACACCAGCTTCGATGACGACGACGACGACGACGAAGACCATACAAACACCACAATAACGAAAGGAGAGGTGGAAAGAAAGAAAAAATCAATTCAAAATAGAACGTCGACCGAAAAAAAAAATTTTTTGAATTTGAACCGAAAAAACCGACCTGCTTTGTGTGTTTGTTCAAAAGAAGCGGGAGGACATTCTCTTTTATTTTCCCCTTAATTTGACCCACCCTCCCTCTATCGTCCAAACAACCACCATTACCATTTTTATCTGCTACCACCACCACCATCACCACCATCAATTTTTTTCGGAGAAAAAAAAACATAGTGGTACCATTATCATCTCCATCAAATGTTGATCATCTTCATCATAAGGCCATTGAATTGAAGTTGTAAGTCAACAACAACAAGAAACTAATATAAAGAAAACTAAAGTGAACCAAATCAAACCAACCCGAATGATGAGGATGATGATCATCGACAATGAATGGACGATGAGTGGAGATCAAGATGATGATGATAGAAGAGAAGAAAGAAGAAAAAAAAGAAGAAAATCAAGCTCGAATAAAGCATGAATGAATGAAGATGGATCGACATCGACACAACGGACCAAGATTTGGCCAAAAAAAAAAATATCGAATGACCGAATGAAATTGAATCGAAGTAGAAAAAAAGGAGGGCAAAATTTAAATAACACATTTTGCAACAACAACAACAACAACAAGCATGGATGAAAAAAAAAATCGACAGCAAGAGAGAGAGAGAGAGAGAGAACCGAAGTCTTTGAAAATCAAGAATGTTAAATATTATCTTTCAAAAACGAATACGATTGGTTTGGCCAAATTTTCGTTCATGGTTTCTTGGTCAAATCATCATCATAATATTGGTGAATAGAAGATGAAAATTTTCAAGCGGGAAGAGCTAGTTTTTCTTTTGCTTTTGATCAATGTTTGTAATGATTACAAGTCTTCTTGTCGATGAGATGATGTGATGATCGTGGTGGTGGTGGTGGTGATGGTGAGCCAAGGCAAAAACTTGTATTACAAACAAACACACACACACACACACACACATACACAAACATCGATTCGATTCTTTTAAATTCGAATGTTTTCAAAGTTATAAGACCCCGAAAATTGGGAATGAGAGTTGTCCAAATGAATGAGATGATGATGATGATGGTACGTATATACGTATAATTATAATAGAGAAAAAGAGAGACTGACAAACAAAAAAAAAATCTACTGTTTTGATTTGTAATTTTCTATTTTGACCAAAATCATCATCATCATAATCTAATGATGATGATCGTTTATAATGGGCAATTCAAGATGATCAAATATTTTTTCTCTGTTCTCTTTTTTTTGGGTGATGATGATGATGATGAAAATTTTATGTGAATGTTGTGGTCAAAATCGGATTTTCAACTTGACCAATTCAATAGTTTTGTTTTGTAAAAGGAAGAACGCTCATCATTCATTCATTGATGTAATTGCAATGTGTGTGAATTGTGAGATTTATGTTCGACCCGAAAAAAAAAAAATTTTTTTTGGCTATTTAAACACAAATACACACACACAATTGAATTCGAATGTTTAAAGAGAGAGAGAAAGAAAGAAAAAAAATCGGTTTCTCTTTCGTTTTTGGGTTTATAACTGAATAGAATTTTCGACATAATCATCATCATCAAATTTTTTTTTCAATAAAATAACCCATAAACATAAATAATACAATATACATGCATGCCAAAAACAATTGATTCATAGTTTGGTAATAATAATAATATTTTCGTGATAAACATAAAAATAGTAACAATCAATGAATCAAAATCTTATTATCTCATCATGAAAAACACAGATGCACACATACACGAAATTATTCGATTTAATTTTATTTGAAAAAAAAATTCAACTTTCAAATTATTAATAATCTACATTTTATCATCATCATCATTATCATCTTTTCGTACTAATGAATAAATTTCATAATCCAAAATTCATATCAAAATCAAATTCGACATGGTTTTTGAAATGAGAAATTCGGTTTCTTCTTTTTTTTTTTTTGTTCATCATCACCTAAGTGTATCAATTCATATCGTCATCTCAATCATAATTATCATCTTGAAAACGAACCTACAATCCAATCAACTAAAAAAATGAAACGATATTTCTTTTCTGGATACTGCAAAATTGAAAAAAAAAATCCAATGAGGACGACGATCATCATCATCGTGATGATGATGATGATGGTGTTCTGAACAGAAAAACACCTCGTGTCGATTTTTTTTTTCGTTGGCTGCCCTTGTAGCGTAATAGATATCAACAACGATGATGATGATGATGGCCATCATCATGATAGTGTCGGCGGTGGTCATCATCATCATTAAGATCTAAAAATTGAAGCTTTAAAGCATTTTTCATTTCTTTCAGATATTCTCCTTGACTATTTCAAAGTTTCTGTATTTTTTGTTTCCATTTTTACCATTTCTATGATGATCATGATGATGACTTCTGTGTTTGATTCAATATCTCCGTGCACACACACACACACATACATAACATTTTTTTGTTGCGAAAGTTATGAGGGAAATTTTTTTTCGTTTACCAGATGAAAAAAAAATTTCATAAAGGGGAGTGACCGAAAAAAAATCGGACTAAATATATTTGAAACCCCATTTTTTTTCTCTCTCTCTCTTTTTAGACTTTCACTTTGTATATTTAAAAGCTGATTATATATCGATTTTCTAGGCCCGGGCAAAAGAAAGAAAAAAAAAACCCCTATAATAATAATTGATGACAAACAAACAAGTGCCAACGTTTACTTGTTATATTTGGTCCCATTGTGTGTGTGTGTGTATGTACCCAATATACACTTGGTCACTAAATACAGAATAGAAGAGTGGACCCACGATTATTAGTGGAAAAAAAATTGAACTTGACCATTTTTTTCTTTCTCTTTTTTTGTTTACTTGGATCAAAACCCAGATTGACATGAATCTTTTTAAGTAACCATTTTTATTGGAAAAAAAATCATTGTCATTTTTTTTTAAATGGATGAATAGATTGAATTGAAATAAATGGGTTCAAAAATTGAATGTACCTCGTTATTGTTGTTGTTGTTGTGTTCATGAACAATTGTTGTTCTTCAATTCAAATCAATTCAATTCATGCAAATTGATCCAGAATTCAATACATACGATATCACCACCACCACCACCACCAGCTTCACACAACAACATTTCATGGCTCAGCTTGAGATTGAAATTGATTGCTCGGTTGAGTGGCTTCTTCTACATACACACACACACACACATTTACCAGTTGATCAAGACAATGACAAAATTGTATCAGAATTTTCGCGCTCAAAAAAAACATGACAAATATAACTGTGTGTGTGTGTGTGTGTGTGTGTTTCAAACATACCACTATTGAGTTTGGTTCATTTTCATGATCAAAATAAATTTTTTTTTTTGCGTGTGAAAAGAAATCGATATTCATTTTTTTTCAATACGAATCATTTAATAATGATAATGATTATGGTTAGACAAAAAAAAAGATGAGAGCGAGAATTGATTTGAATTTGGACATTAATAATAATATAATAATCGATAACATCAATAATGATGATAATGATAATAATAATAATAATTTTGGATTTATAATTTATATATCATTGTTTGATATTGAATAATAATTTTTTTTTTTTCATAAATGATGATGATGATGATCTTAGATTTCATCATTTCCTTTTTTTTCCAATAATCTGATTTGAATGTTGTTTGATCAATGATCAATGATCAATGATCAATGATGGTGATGGTGATGATGGAAATAAAAAAAGGCCAACATTTGTAAAATTTTCATGAATTTTGTTTTCAATCATGTTTAACGGAATATTTTTCTTCATATGTGATGATTATTTGTGATAAAATAAAAAATATTGCTGTCACACACACACACACACGCGCGATATGGTGTGACGCAAAAAAAAATAACCATGATATCGATGATGATATATAATGTTGATCAAGAAGTGGATAACAAAAAAAAAACAAAAATTTGATGATGATGAAATTCAAAAAAAAAGTAAGATTTGATTAAAATAAAAATTCTAGAATCTTTTTTTTTTTGGTTTTGATTAATGATAATGATGATGATGATGATGATAAATATCCGATTTTTTTTTTTGAAAATGAAATGAATCTCACTATTATATGTGATTTTGTTTGTTTTGTATGTTTGATATCCAAACCAAATCGAGCCCCTCGAAGCAGAGATTTTTAGTTTCTTCATTTCCTCATTAGTTTTTTTTTTTTGTTAAAACCAAGTTTAACTTGTGATGGTAATAAGGGTAACTAGTTTGATTTAATTGAAGAAAAAAAAATTCAAGTTTCTTCATCAGCAAATGGTAATGATGCCTGTATTGATGTTTCAAACGGTATTGCCGTTGTCGTCGATGTTGTGGTTGTTGTTGTTGTTGTTGTTGATGATGATGCCAATTGATTTGTATGACCACCATTTGTCGTCATGGTGGCGTTCATCATCATCGTTTGTGTATTATCCAGATTATTATCAATTGTTGATATAATTTGTTGTGAACCAATTGTGGCTGTTGATGATTGATGATGATTATTATTACCGGTTGGTGTTGCCGATGTTGTACGTATCGGCGACATCATCATCGTCATCGATGTGGCATTTGTTGATGTAGAAAATGTAGCTGTTGTAGTTGTCAATGTCATCATCGGTGATGATGATGATGATGTTATAGTTTGATTATTATTCATTTCAATCATTGATGTTTTCAATGGTAATTGTCCAACAACAATTGGTACCATATTTCCTTTTGATTGTTGTTGATTTTGAATTGATAATATCGTTGCTGATGGAAGAGTAGGCGGATGATGATGATGATGATCACAGTTATTGATTGAGTATTGTTGTTGTAGAACAAGCGAATTGATCTTTGTAATCGGTAATGTTTGATCGGCCGATGATGATTTTGTTAACAATTGTTGATATTGTTGTTGTTGTTGTTGTTGTTGAATATTGGATTGTTCATTATCACATGATGATGATGATTTCAATGATGATTTTAATATTGATGTTGGTTTTGTTATCTGTTGTGTGTTATAATCATTATTATGTAAATCGGATACAGAATTTTCTATCGATTTTGTTGTCGATGATGAATGTTCTTCCGATGATATTGAGCTACGATTTTTGAAACGAAATGATTTTCTTGTCGATGATTTTTGTTGTTGTTGCTGTTGCTGTTGTTGTTGTCGCTGTAGTCGTTGTTGTTGTTTGATTTCTTCCTTATTGGTTGTTGTCAGGGTGAATGACGTTTCCTTACGGATTGGCATATTCATTGTTGATGATGATGTTGAATTCGGAGGTGGAACATTCTCGGTTAATGCTTCACCACTGGAAGAAATGGATGATTTATGTGCTTTACTTGCTCTAGAACTTAATGTCATTTTTCGAAAAAGTTTTGGTTCAGAACCTGATGGATGTTTGAAATCACCTGTTGAAATTGAAAAATCTTTTTATTACAGTCATGTTGGTATTGATTATCGATTGACTTACCACATTCATCAACATCTGGATGATCAGGATAACTGGTACGACGAGCAAACATCCTTTTATCCGATTGATTTGAAGCTAATTTAACGCTTAAACCTCGTTGAGCTAAACGTCGTGAATCAGAACTCAATCGAAAACTTAATCCACGTAAAACTCTTGGTTTGATTGAAGTTGTTGGTGAATTCAGTGATTGTTCACCATATGAAGATTGTTGTGATCCATGTGATTGTTGTTGTTGACCAACGACTGTTGCAGCTGTATTTGGTTGTATCGTTGAACTAATATTGGATAATTTGGAGGCACTTGCCGCTAGCTGTGAGAATGCAAAACTTAATCGATGGCCACTGTTTTCCTGTTTATCACTAGCACTATTCTGTTCCTGTACTATCGATTTACTTCGTTCATCAATATTGGGATTATTTTTACGGCGAATAATATCTTCACGTAATGATTTCATTTCATTCACTAATGAAACATAAAGATTACCTTTTGATCTATTGAATGGTAATCCACTTCCATTCAATTTTTCCTGTATCCTTAATTGATATGCTTTTTCGATTCCATTCTCACAACTTTTGAGTAAATATTTGCATTTAATATATGGTAACATCAATACAAATAATGGCGTGCGATAAGTGGAAATGAAATCGATAAAATTCCAGAATGTCGAACCAATCAAATGTGGTTTGTCGGCTAAATCACGAATACATTTGGCAATATGATACCATTCGGTGTTTAATTGTTTTTCAAAACAAATGATTAAAATTTTCAATCCTAAAGACAAAAATTGATTTATTAAAAATGAAAATAATCAAACAACAATCTGTTTTCACTAACCTAAAAAACCAATCTGTTGAAGAGAAAATTGTTTCAATTGTGCACCAACTTGTGATGAATCACTTCCTTTTGTTGGTTTTGAATTTGCCGGTTTCAAAATATTCAATATGACACTTAAAACAAAATTAATATCACAAAGACGAAATTTTGGTGTATCTTTCATTCCACTTGTTGTACGTATGCACATTGGATATATCATATTCATTAGATAGATTTCACTTTTTTCTGGTGATGAAAATGCACCACTACAAATTGTTTCCAATGATTGTGAATCGCCCAATTGTATCATTTGAAGTGATATTAAACGAACAGCTACCGAAGTAAATCCTGTCAAAAATTAAATCATACACATCATGAGATCATGAGATGTATATCGAATCATATACAGCTAGCGTTACCTGGTGGTGGTGCCTGTGACAATGCAGTTGTCCACGATGAAACAGCCGATGATGATTCCGAAAGAAAATACGAAGTTTGATCACCGATAATAATGTTTTGACAAACGTTGATTAATGATTTAAGATGAGGTAGATGTACAATATAAGGATGTTTAGCGAATGTTAAATAAACACCTTTTAATAGCCGTCGTGCTGCTTCCCAATCGGTTGTTCGTTTTATTGCAGATTTTTTCGATATTTTCGTAAATGTTTTATCCAATCTCCTTAATACCATAATCAATGCTGGACGCATTGATTCTTGACGCCATTCAGAATTTGGTAGAATTTCATTCATATAACGAACTAAACCTTTACAAGCCATTGTTTGTGGATCGTATGGGGCCAATTTGAGCAAACTATGAGCAATTTCAGCCAAACGAATATGACATTTAACATCTAATAATTCATAGCTAGAATTTTTCTGATGAATTTCAGCAATCTTTTTACTAAGTTCAGCAAATCTAGTTGTACTTTTGGTTAGAAATTCCGATACAATCTTCAAAAGTAGATCACGAGGTTTTCGAAATTCAAGACGACAAAGTTCACCATCATCTAATTCTACACGATTATGACGTGGTGGATAATAAGTTTCTGCATTGTATCTGTTGTAAATAACAAAAATTTTTGAATTAACGATAGTTAATCAAAACTATGGAATAATCATACTTGGAATGGCTATCTTCATCGATTTCAATATGTGGAGATAGATTCTTAACACTAGTTTCTCTGATGTCCAATGTTCGTTGTGGTCCGGTAAAGTTTCTATAAAAAAAAACATTAATGGTCGACTGATTTGAGAACAAAAATTCGATAAAAATTACCTGGTCAATGCTTCACAATTGTATATCAAAGTTTTAATACAAACGGAAATGTTATGAATCATGGATAGTTCAGCACGTGGACCACCAGGTGTTTCTTTTTTCGTTGTCAATGTTTGCATATGCATCAGATGGAATGGTAATATTGAATCCAATATAGTCAACATTTGATGGCCACGTTCAGAATCTGGAGCATATGATATAACAGTGACACATAATGAAATTGAATCCAATACGGTTAATGTTTCGGAATCCATTTGATAACAAAAATCTAATGCTTTCAATGGTTTTTCTGCATCCACCAATTCTAAAATGTCCAATGGATCGGCTGTATATTGGCCAAGTGATTGTAATAATTGAAAAAATGCTTTCGGTGAAATCTGACATGATGATTCATATTTGTTGATGGAATCTGTATCCAACAATGGTGCAACAGCGCCAAACATTTGCAACACAAACGGTTTAGAATGAAGAATATAGAATTGTTTGAATACAAATTCAATTGTACGACATAGCAATGAATTTGTTTGATGTGTACCATAAATCTGTACGATTGTCTGTACAATAAGCAAATATCCATTTGTAGCAAATATATTTTTAAATTGATGTGCAGCATTAATATATGTTGCCATACATAATCGTAATATTGTGGCATCTTCACAATGTAATAATAATGTTCCATTGACAACATTTAAAAATAGATGAATATCCGTAGAATCGGCAAAAAATCCTGATGTAGCTTCAAACATTCGGCCAACCAATTTGACCCAAGAAATTTTATGTAATGTATCTAGACCCAATACTTCACGGCCCATTGGCCCGGAATATAATGTTAGATTAGTTTCCAATGCTTTACGCGGAAATGATGGCAATTTCATTAATTCTTCATGTAAAAATAGTACACGTTGTATGCCCATATAAGATGTTTTTATCAATGATAATGACATTAAACTTTTACCCAATTCAGTAAATTGTAATGTAAAAGCTTGTTGTTGAAATTTATCATAAGCTTCAACTGGATTCATATGTACCAATGAAATTTGTGGATATTGTGAACGTTTAAAGAAATAAAAATCTCTTACAAATGCATTTAGATTATGTATTTGATTGGTTTTTGTATCGACAAGAAAATATTCATTATGTTTTGTTTCATCAATACCGAAAAAATCCAAACTATCCGTCAGTATCTGTGAGAATTGTGTATCTTCATGTACGGGAAATTGTGATGGAATCGAACCAGGATCTGGACCATGAACAATAATTTTTTTAGCACTTGGTACATTGGCAGTGATCAAAATCGTAGAATCGCATTGTTCTTTTCGTAGAATTTGTTTCAAATCTTTTAGAAATAAACCAAAAACATTCGGTACAATTAACCATAGAATGGACATTACAGAAGCTATAATGGATTGTGAATCTTCAGTTGGTGTTCGAACATGATACATGATGAAACCAATCAAATAATTGTATAGTGTGAATGCTGCTTGTGCAGGCAATCTAGGAACAAAACGAATTAAACGTCGAATTGTTTGAATGACAACATTTTTCTTTTCACGTGTTAATTTTTCCAATAAATTTCTAAGAAAAAGTGCCGAATCTTCACTTAGACAATGCCATATTGTTTTGTATGCAACATCATAAACGGCTTGTCCGTCTGAATTGATTTGTGTATCTTCCAATAGATTAACGATTAAAAATGAAGCTGTCGTTAAACTTGATGGAAAAAAACATTGAGCCACTTGAAGATGATGTAATGGGATTCGTTCAACATCATCCTCTTGATCATCATGATCATCGATTGTATGATATAAAACTGGTTCATATGCAGCTTGTAATGTAACCGGAACACTATTGAAACGATAATTTTCTCTTTCTTCTCTTAATTTATCTTCTTGATCTTGTAATGCTTTTGAAATCAATTCGATCTGTTGTTTACGACGTGTTTTGGTTGCGGCAACAAATGATTTCTGTATAGTTGGTTCTTGATTAATGGCTACTTCATCTACTTTTGTTTTTACGATTGGCATATATGGTGGATCTACCACTGGTTTACATTCAAGTGCAATTCTTGGTGATGGTATTGTAAATTCTATGGCAGCTGGTGGCAATTTTAACACTAGATGTGCACCTTCTTCTAATCGTTGCCAACATTGATGACGATTACACCAGATTTTTAAGAATTTATTAATTGCATTCACACGTATATCAACATTTTGATGATTAAGATCTTGATTCAATAGATTGATAACAATATCTGGACATTTTAATGAACAAACAATGATAGCGACAGATGCTGACGATGATATTTGTATATCTTCATCCAATATTAAATTCCATGAAAGATTCAGCAAATATTCAAATTGATTTCGATTCAATATCAATGCACTTTTCAACATCATCGATATAATTGAATGGAATGGATTTTTCACCTGATTCAATATATACAACATTGTTGTATTCTCTTCATGTTTACTTTCCAATCGATAACTAAGAACATCATGAAATATTAGCCGTGGATCTTCACTTTCATAGAATCCATATTCAACATCGATTGCAGAATGTGCTAGACCTGTTTGACTATTATAAACACTATGTCCATGACTATCACGATCAAGATATTTGTCCATTTGTAGTCCGGATGCTTTTCGTTTTAATGGTGATGCATGTCCCATTAGAATTTTCTTTAATTTTTTCTCCTTTTTAGCAACATCTTCTTTATCATCCAATAATTTTTGTGCCATCATATCGAAATCAAACAATGGTTGTACATCTTTTTCATAGATTCTTTGCACTTCTTTTGTTAATAATGATGCTGATTGAATGATTTTTTTATGACAATTATGTGTACAGGTTTGATGATGATTACATTCAAAATTGATTGCCGATGCAAACAATGTTGTTATCTTTAGCCATGGAATATTCTCTACCATATCAACATCATTCGTATCGATATTATTATCAAGCAATGCTGATTCAAAACTATGTCCTTCTTCTGAAAATAAACCCGGTGATTCTTCACCTGAATATCTTTCAGATGTATCGGATTTTTCTGATGCACCACTAACTTTACGTTTTGAACGTAATGAATTTGAACGTTTAAACATTGATTTATAATCATCTTCAACCAATGTTGCTGAACGTAATTTAGCCGTACTTTTTTTACCACTATCATTCTTTTTCAATTTAATTGAACGACGACGAAAACTTTCATGATGACCACTTCCGCTACGGCCAATACCGCTACCACTCCAGGTGACTAAGCTGGATGGACCAACCTGTGATAAACGTTTTTTATCATGATGTATAATATCTTCATTTGAATCAATCAAACTATTCGAATCGTTTTCCACTTCGGCTTCGTGCAATACAAAACTAATACGTCTATCACTTGGTGGTAACATATGTTCCAGAACATGCATTGGACCACCCGGAAAATTTGCCAATGACATTAGACTATGAGCAGAATTGTTAAAAGTTCCAGTGCTTAAAGCCATCGACCAACGACGATTCTGATGCATTGCCAATGGTCTTGGTGGTTCGATACAACTTTTTTCTTTTGCAGAAGCAACCGCTGCTACTATCGCTGGATTAACCATAGATGTTCGACGTGAATTTTGTGTCAATAGATATTGATGTGTTTCACGTAAATATGTTGTTATTTCGTATAAAAGTTGACAGGCTATAATTTTCAATGCAAACGGACAATTGCCTTCTTTGCTATCTACACAAGAAATTGATAGAAAATTATCTTCTTGTTGTTGTTGTTGCTGTTGTTGTTGAATTTGTTGATTTCCATCACTATCGGTAATCGATTGCATCATGTCGATATCATTCTGTAGAATATCTTCTAAACGTGATGATAATAATTCTGCCCATTGATAAAAACATCGACCAGCATGTTTTTGTAATGTAGTTGATGCTCGACTTTTGATTACTGTTTGAGAACCATGTCTTGGACCTAGATAGTCAAATTTGATCAACAAAAAAAAGTTTAATTTACACTGCCAATAAAACAGGTGATTTTACCTGAAGGTCTAAAAAAATTGAAATTCATTTTCATCCATCCGGGCCATTGTCCCCGATTACATCGATGAACAAAATGACAACATTCGAGTAGAAAAGCTGCTCTTGCCAATACTGGTGCTTTGAGATCCAACATTGCCGCCACTAATTGAGCATCTGGAATTGATCCAGGCGTACATGAATCCAAAAGAAATTGAAATTTTAGCATCCCATCTTTGAGTATTTCGAATAAAATTGTTCGAGATTTTTTCAATGGAATATCCACATTTGTGGTCATAATTCCGGTGGTACCACCAGAACCACCCGAACCAGTTGTTACAGCCATTGTAGTATTAATTCCAACACCATCTTGTTGTTGTTGTTGTTGTTGCAAACGGTCGATATCTTGTAAAGAATTTTTTCTCGATAAATCAGGTGTATCATCGAAACTATTTTGTTTGAACTTATTTTTGCCACCAAAAACATTTTTAAATTGTTTACGAGCTTTGAAAAATGTTGATTTTTGATTCAGTGCATTACCAGCCGTTATTGTAATGGCAAATGCATTTGCTGATTGATTAGCAGGTGAAAATCCTACATGAAAAAAAATTGATAAAACGAAAAATTGATCAATGTCAAGGATGAATGATGAATGATCATTATACCTTTAAGAGTTTGTTTATTAAAACTACCACGACGCATCAATGTAACTGATAATGGTGATTGTTGTTGTTGTTGTTGTTGTTGTTGTTGTTCATTATTTGATGCAATAGTTAGATAATTTGGAAGGTTACCACCATCAAAATCACGTTGAATATTATTATTGTGATTATTCATTTGATTGTTGTTATTATTAATATTTGAATTATTCATCATCATAAAATGATCCGTTGATGTTAATTGTTGCGTTGTCATTGTCGTTGTTGATGGTGATATTGGATCATTGATTGCGAAAAAATCCATTTTAGATTGAATCGGATTCAATGATGATGAGCCTGTTAAAACAGTTGTCGTTGTGGTTGATATTAATTGTAATTCCATTTGTTGATTACGTTGATTAGATGATGATTGTTGTTGTTGTTGTTGAGCAACTATTGGTGGAAATATTGGTGATATTAATTCTTGTGATATAGAATCCGAATTATTATATTCAACAATTAATGTTGATTTTGATCGATTTGCACCCCATTTTTTATGTTTTGCAATTCTTGATGTTGTTGATGATGATGATGATAATGGCGGCGGTGGTGGTGGTGGTTGTTGTTGTTGTTGAACTGTTGTTTGATCATCTTTACTTTGAATATTTGAATCATTGTTTGTTGATCGTTGTTGTGGATCGGCTAAATCTTTTAATGCCATTTTTGATATCCATAAACGATCATTTTGTAATACGAATTTTGTACTTTCTAGTAGACCACTTAGAGCAGCCTTTTCAATTATAAAAAAAAACAAGATGAACCAATGAAAAAGTAAATGAATTACAAAACTTACATTACGAAATATTCCACCATGATATTCACGAACATAGGATATGAATTGTCGAATTTCACAATAGAGTGACATGTTTTCTTGAACTTTTAATTCTTTTTGTACAAAAACCAAACGACTTATGAATGGTTTAAACGTATATTTAACGATTATCGTATCGACTTCAAGTTTAACTGAAAAATCAGATGTAAAAAAAAAGAATGAATATAAATTCTATTTTTACATTAATCATCAATAATTACGTTTAGATGATGATGATGAATCATTGGTTGGAAATCCGGCACCAAAATTATTAAAATAACCATTTTTCAATTGTGTACCAGTACTGGTTATACCAGTACCAGGTAAAGATTTTTTTATTGAAAATGTTGTCAAATGTTGTGTTTGTGGTGGTTGTTGTTGTTGTTGAACATTTGTTGATGCGGTGGTGGTAGCGGTGGTGGTACCTTCGGAACAGAAACCAAAAAATGCATGGAAAATATCCATAATCTCTTGAATAGGATGTGATGTGACCAACATTTCACAATATTGTAAAAATAATAATTCGGAAATATCATATAATGATTTTAATGTTTTCATTACATTTTCTTTTAAACGAATTGCTTCCATTTCTCGTCGACCTTCACCACAACCACGTGAACATCCTAATTGTTTAATAATACGAAACAATGTATCCATGAATAAATGATGTACAGATAATTCAGGATTTTCACAATTCGGTTTGAATGTTTTGAATTTTTTGGCTATTTTGTTTGAGCAAAAAAAAAAAACAGAAAGTTAACAAATAAAACAAATAAGCAAAACACATCAATCAACTTACCAATATAAATACTACCAATACGTTTGGAGATCAATTTAAAGCTCATTAATTTGTTTATAATTTTATGTATAATTTTGCATACACGCATTGTGCATACAGAATCTTTTAATGTAATCGAATGTATAGCTTTCAACACGATCACTAGGCTTAATTGTCCATTTTTATTAACATAATTAATTGATGCAAGTGATTCACCACTTGTTTCAATTGTATAATCAATTTGTCCATCACTTTTACAGCGTAATAATAATGTTGCCGATCTACCGCCACCACTCCTACCACCGGAATAATAGGCACTTGAATAAAACATTTCATTTTGTTGTTGTTGTTGTTGTTGTTGATTATTATTATAATCATCATCATCATCATCAGCAATATAGAATTTATATTTTGATGTTGATGAAGATGATTTTCGTCGTCGTATAGATAATTGATCATCATCATCATGATCATCGATATCACTACCAGCACCACCACCACCACCACCATCGCCGATATTATCATCAATCAAACGATTTTGATTGTTATTATTGTGAAAAAATTTTATCGATGAAACCGGTGAATGTTCAGTGATCGTTATTATTGGAAACATTGGTACATTCGATGTTGATTGTTGATTTGTGTTGTTGGATTGTGCATTTAACAATTGTGTATCATTTGTGGTGGATATACCACCACCGATTTCAGTTAATGATGTACGACTTGGTGTTCGAGCTGTTTCCGGTGATAAATAGATGGCTGGATATTTTTCATCATCATCATAATCATAATATTCATCATTAAAATTGATTGGTTGATTTTCATCATCGATTAGATGTAATGTTGGCATTGATTTTCCTTTAAAATCATTACGATCAATTAAACGATGTTCAGTTGAAAGTGAAATTTTTCGTTTTTTAAAACTATTTGCCGATGTTGGTCGCTGTTGTTGTTGTTGATCATTTACAACTTCACTTACGGATGTTGATGATTTTGATGATTGTTGATGGCCATGACCACGACCATGATAATGATAATGTAAATGTTTTGACATTACAACATCACGGATTGTCTGTTTAGCTGTTTTAGTGGTTGAATTTTTCGATTTATGATGACCATGATGATGTTGTTGTTGTTTATTACTTTGATTATTATCAGATTTTGATGGCACATGATGGCTACTTATAGCATTATTGATGGTTTTATGATAAATTTTCGATGATGTTGATGATATTGTGTTCGATTGTTGTTGTTGTTGTTGTTGTTGTTGACAATCAACAGTAGATGTCGTTTGATTTTGATTCTGTTGTTGTTGTTGTTGTTGTTTTTTAGATTTTTTATGTTTAACTTTTTCACTTCCATGTCTGCCAAATGAGGCACTTGATGTAGTACTGCTTATTAAAGCCTGAAATCCTGACAGTCCTTTTGTCAAAAAAAAATTTGAAATTGAAAATTTCAATTCAAAAATTCATGAATGAAACAAATAAACAAACCTGGAAGTCCGGAAAATGATGAACGACGTACATCACGAAATGTTTTCAATTTAGAATCTTTATTCAATTCTTGATGTTGTTGATCATCATTTGGACGGTTTCGTTTGGAATCGTTGGTCAAACCACCACCACCACTACTAGCAGCAGCAGTGGCAAACATTGTTGAATCACGATAACGACGTTTTGGTACTGGTAATGAATATGATCGTGTACGAAAAAATTGTTGCTGATTTTGGCGGCTTTTTTCAATACATTCCAAACGATAATAAAGAAAATTTAATGCCCAATCAATACCATCTTCGATCCATTGTGATGTGAATAGACAACGTAATACAGCTACATCTAAATATGTAGCCATTGATGGTTCGGCTAAATCTTTTTTTTGATATTCATATTTTTTCTTTAATTCTTGTGTTTTTGTTGTTGTTGTTGTCGATGATGATGATGATGATTGTTGTTGTTGTTGTTGCTGTTGTGGAATTGAAAGTGGATCATGTCCATTCATCATATGTAATGGTGAACTATCTGATGGTTGTGGTGAACCAAAATTAAATATATCATGTGAATCTTTACGTTCAGTGTTCATCATCATCATCATCGTCGTCGATTTTTTATCACCACCATCATCAATAACATTAATTGCAGATTTATCCAACTGGGTTGATGAACCAATGAATACATCACCAAATTTTGGAATTGGTAATTTTTTTTCCATATTTCTTGATAATGAAAATGTATTTTGTTTTGCATGTGCAAGAAAACTTGGTATTCTTGATTGGGGGGAAAAAAATAAATGGAATGATCGTCAGTTTAAATATATTTGTTGTTATAATACAAACAAACAAACAAACAAAAAAAAACACTTACTCTGGATGACAATAATTGAATAATGGTATCCATATTTTATAACCATTTTCAAGACGAAATGATGTTAAAAAATCTGATTGCTTTAAATGAGGTATTAATGGTGCAAATAAATAGACAAATGTCTGTATGGTTGTCACTGGAAGTATATAATGTTCTTGTGGACGATTTATACCATGTTCATTTTCTTCATCAGCACATTCTTCAGCTGCATCCAATAATATCCAATGTAATGTATATAATAATTTTGTTTCTGATGCTGATAATTTATCAAATGAATTTTTTCTACGTATATATAATAATGTTGAACAACAATGCATCACATGTGGTAAAGCCGATACAATGAGCCGCCATCTTGTCATTTGTTAAATTAAATGAATCAAAAATTTAAAATTGAAATTCATTCATCAAAATTTAAAATTAAAATACTTACCTGCTAACACTGGCAATAGCTTTTGTTAGACTTGGTGAAAGACCGAAACGAATATTTTGTACAAGAACTTTTTCAAATAATTTACATGCTTCACGTTGTTCCATTGCGGCAGCATCTTGTAATTTACTGATTTTTGGCCTTATGAATGGACTAATAAAAAAATTTTTTTTTCATTATTGAAGAAAGAAAAAATTTTTTTTTTTTTTTTTTTCGTTATCATACCTTGTCTGTCGCCATAAAAATGTTTGTATTGGTAATGGAATTGAATGTGAAAGACAATCATTTTCATCATCATCATCTTCTTCTTCTTTTTCTTCTTCTTTATTGTTGTTTTTATCATTATTATGTGTATCATCACCATTGCTTTCACCACCAACACCACCACCACCAGAATGTGATGATTTACGTTTAATCATTGTGGTTGGTGGTGATGGTGGTTTAAACACAAAATTTTACACACACACACATGAACTTACAAAACATCAAAGATCTAATGATGATGTTTGTATTTGATGAATGAAATGAATAAAAAAAAACAAATAATTATTAAAGTTTAATTGATAATAATCACCACTTTCATCACTGCCGATAATAATGATGATGATGATGATGATTTGTAAAATTTTAATAGTAAAAAAAAATCAACATTTAGACACACCCATATACAGACAAAACAGTTCCGTGTGTGTGTGTGTGTGTGTGTGTGTGTGTGTGTGTGTGATCATCAATTTGTCAATGTGAAATAAACAAGAAAAAAAAAAAGAAAATTCAATGATGATGATGATTGAGAATTATTCCCGGAAATTTATTTATTCAACACCAAAAAAAAAAAAAAAAAAATGAATGAAAGAAATTTTTTTTTTTTTTTTGATTTGAAAATATTTTCACTGTATATATATAAAAAAAATGATGATGATGATGATTATGATGATCGATGATGATCAATTATATTATGATGATGATAATCAATGCTTGATTGGTTGGCTGGTTGGTTGGTGGTCGGTTTACATTTGATCAATTTATGGAAATAATTTCAATTTGTTTTTTCTTCATAGTTAAAAAAAAATTCTTTCAATATTCTGTGTGTGTGTGTTGAGAGTCCAAAAAAAAATTATTAACATTGATACATGAAGACAAAGAGAGAGAGAGAGAGTGAGAGAGTGAGAGTAGAGGAAAAAACATACAGAAGATAAAATTACATAGACACAGACATCAAGAATAACTAGAGAGAGAGAGAGAGAGAGAGAGAGAGAGAGTTAAACAAACATCTTTTCATTATACTTTATCCATTATATACAAATAACATACACACACACATATATATACGGATACAGAGAGCAAGAATCCAGAAGAAGAAAGAAAAAAAATAACCAGAATCAAAAAAAAAAGAAGAAGAAGAAAAAAGAGCCAAAGAAGAATTCTGGTATATAATGTTAATGTTGATGTTGATAATCGGTTTGGTTTGGTTTGGTTTTCAATGTCTGTGTTGTTGTTGTTGTTGTTGTTTTACTGATCCTGAATACTATAGTGGATGCTAGAAGATTCTATTGAGAGAAGAAGAAGAAGAAAAAAAAATTCATCATAAAAACAACAACGAAAACATCAATATAAAAACCGCTTCGATAAAGAAAAATTCTGAATCAAAAAAAAAAAAAAAAAAAAAAAAGAACAAAAATCGAGTTTAATATTGAATGAATGATGTGTGTGTGTGTGTGTGTGTGTGTGTTGGTGAACCATGCACCCACACACACACACACATGAACCGATAGAAGAATCATGAAAAAGGAAGTGGAAACCATAAGAAAAATATTCTGTATATGCATCCCGAATAACTATATTCAACAAAACGTTTAGATTCGTTTTGGTTTGGTTTCTGGAATACTATTATTATATATCATTCATGTCTGGATGTGTTTTTTTCTGATGAAAATGGTCATGTTGTTGTTGTTGTTGTTGTTGTTGATGATGGTTTTTTTTTCACCAACAAAAATGATGATGAAAATGAAAAAGAGTAACATCCTTTTGGATATTGGCGAGGCGGTATAGTCATATTATATATCTATATATATAAAATCCAATACGGTCTGTATAGTAACGTATGGACCAATGAACGAATAAAAGTTTCATTGAATTAATCTCACATACACATCACCCATCAAAGAATAGAATGGCGAGAATTTTGTTCTCGCCAAACAACAACAACAACAAAAGAATAAAGTTTAATGTTTCTGGTGATTATAATAATATAATGATCCATATTGATCCAAAATTGAAGCAAAATGAATTAATCAGAATTGGAATCAGTTTTTTTCATTCTTTCTTTCTTTTGTTATAGAATCCAATTTTTTTGTGGTTGTTATTGCATCATTTTTTAAAAAAAAATTCCGTATTCTGTCCACTGGTGATGTTTTCTTATTAAGTTAAGGTACTTCTATTGTTGTTGATCTGTGAACATTTAAGAATTCTATGAATGAATGAATACAAATGAATTCTTTATGCGTAAAGAAATGATCATTTTATTCTAAATACTAAATGGTTAAAGGGTAGGCGTTTTTTTTTGTTGAAACATTACCACCACCACCACCACCAGCAGCACCAATACGACCGACAATGAACCACTACCGATATTTGAAAATGACCACTAGATTTCAAATTTGTTTGATAACAAAAATCAGCATCGTTTATCTGGTTATTCTGGCCATTATTATCATGACTGCAGTAGCAAAGAAGAATTTGATTTTTTTTTTTTTTTTTTTTGAATACATGAGTCGACGCCATTGAATTGATGCTAGATAATTTTAAATTTTGTGTGTGTGTGTGGAGAAGTGGTGATGGTAGTGGTGGTGGTGATGGTGATGATGATACTGGATTAAGTGATGGAATCCATCATCATTGAAATTATGAAACAAAATGGAAAATATTGAAAAAAAATGGCATTTCATTTAGAATTTCATAGAATTGAAACGATTGAAATCTAATCATCATTGCAGTGTTTATTTTTGAACAAAAGTCGAAAATTTATTCATTCATTCATTCATTTAATCAACTAACAAGAATCATAATGATCTCTGTCTGTCTGTCGGTGTTGAGAGAAAGAAAGAGAGACTGGGGAAAAGAATTTCAAATGAAATGAATATTCTGTTCTGTCAAAAAAAAAAAAAATAAATAAAAAATAAAAAAAATTGTTAACCAGTTCAATCAAATCAAGAATTTTTTTTTGTTTGTCTGTTCAATTAGTGAATTCTTGATGGAAATGGAGAATTTGAAGCAAGAAAAAAAAGTAATTTTAAAAAAAATTTTCAAATTTTAATTGAAACAAAAAAAAATCCATTTTACATCGGTCAATTAGATGATTCTCTCTCTCTCTCTCTTGCTCCTTTCGTTTTTTTAAATCTTCGAATCAAAAATCCAAATTACACAATATATGTATCCAGCAAGAAGCGAAAAAAAAAAATACTGAAAAGAGAAATATGTTGAGAGAAGGAAAAAAAAACAAGGAGAAAAAAAAGGATACATGTGATTAATACATGGTCAAGCTTGTGGTCATCCATTGATCATTTAATCTATTAAATAATTGATGATGTATAAAGAGAGATATAGACAGGCAGACTGACAGACAGACAGAGAGAGAGAGAGAGAGAGAGAGAGAGAGAGAAAAAAAAATGAAAAAAAAAACCATAACCTTGACTGGGTTCAAACAACTGACATTTTTTTGTTTTTTTTTAATATTTCACCACCACCACTACTACTACTGGAAAAAAAATCATTTATCTTGATAATCATCATCAAACATATTTCAACAACAAAAAAATTTTGTTACATGCTGTTTCATATTTTCATATTTTCATTTTCATTTCAATGTATATATATCCATGATTCATTCATTCATTCATTCAATCAAAGAAAAACTTGTGGATTCGGAATGTTTTTGTTTGTTTGTTTGTTTGTTTGTTTCACGCTAAAACGACAAAAATATTTGACCTGATTTAATCTTTGTTTTGTTTCATTTTTTTTATTGGTATGTGATTTACCTTGAATTTTTGTCTGTTTGTTTGTTGTTTTTTTTTTGTGGCCAAATTATGATTTTCAGGTTGTGAAAATGCATGTATGTGCATTTTTTTTATTTTATATCGTTATGCATCGATTGCAATCAAAGAAAACGAAAAAAAAATTAATCTAAAAAAAACCTTGATCAGACAACACATACACACACTGTGTGATGATGTAATTCGCATGTTGCCAACCAAAACCAAAACCAAACCAACCGACCTATCAAAACTAAATGCCATGCATTCATGTTAACCAGATTCAGTTCTATTCATCATACATAATTGTCGTAATAATAATGTGTTTTACACATTGAAAATTTCCAGCGAAAAAGAAAAAAATTAACGGACCCATCAATCAAAAAAAAAAAAAAAAAAAATTTTCGATTTTTTTTTTTGGTTAGTAATAATCGATTGTTTTTTTCCAGTGATGTGTGCATTTAGCCTCTCATTCGATTCCAATAGAAAAAAAAACCAACAAACAAAACACAGACAGACATCATCATCATGATCGATCAGACAAATATCATTGCTTGACCACTATTCAATGAATCGATTGGGGAAAAAAAATGTTGAAAATGATGATCAGAAAGAGAAAGAAATTTTTTATTTTTTTTGTTAAAAAATTTAATTTGATTTGATATTTAATTGAATTTGGTGTTTTCCCGAAAAATTTCCCCAAAATTTCCAAAAAAATTTTTTTTTTGTTCTTTCTACTCGATACATTACGGAGTACATTGATGCATGTTCCCGGCATTTTTTTTTGTTCCGTTCTTAGAATCAAAAATCAAAGATCAACCAATTAATCAATCAATCAAAAAAAAAAAATTTTTATCATTTCACCATGGTAGTAGCAGTAAGTAGTAGTAGTGGTATTAGTAGCAGCTATATAGTTATTTCTGGGAAAAAAAAAATTCGAACCACTACACACACATGTACCATGAATCCATTCTTTATCAATCAATCTCATGTATGTCGATTTGAAAAAAAATTTTTTGTTGTTGTTGTTGTTGTTGTTGTCATGTTTCATGTCATGACAAAATCCTTGTTTCAATCTCTTTTTTTTCCTAGTGATTTCTGTTCAATTTTCCACTCAACAACTACAACAACAACAACAACAACAACAACAAATTTTGAATTATCAACAACAACAATCAAATCGTAACATTGACAAACAAACCAAAAAAAAAAAAAAATTTTTTTTTAACTACATTGATAAATATATCGTTTTTTTCTCTCTCTCTTTTGATGATTCGATCCACATATAACATAATGATGTTTAGATCTGTAGGCGGTGACCAATAGTTACGAAACAAATCCACATACACACACACACACACACGCCATATACATAATCAAATCATTTCCATGGTTTTTTTTTTGTTTTCAATAGATCGATTTATTCATTCATTCACCATTTGTGTGTGTGTGTGTGTGTGGTTGCTCTTGTATTGAACACATCATCATTCGATTCGATCGTTGGCTTACTGGCTGTTCCTGGTTAGTATTTTATTTTATTTTATTTTATTTTTTTTTGTTTGATTTAATTGATGACCATTTTTTTCTGGTTTTTCCTTTGATTCGAATTTCATTTTTTTTTTGTTTTGTTTTGTTTTTGGAATTCGATTTTTTTTCTCTTCGTCTGTTTCCATAGTGATTTACCATTTTTGGATTGGTTCGCGCTTCAACCTTTCTGGATTGTTTTTTATTTTGTCAACGAAAACAAATCCACAAAACACAATGGCTGATTATTTAACCGATTGGGATAAAGATGTAGAAAATCCGGCTGTTGATCGTATGGAATTGTATAATAAATTATTGACACATTTCAATGAACAAGGACAAACAGATGCCGAAAAATGTTGGCGTCTAGTAGTCATTTGTTTGATATTATCGGATTTACAATTGAAAAATAAAAATAAATCTGAAGCAAAAAAATGGGAAGAAGAAGCATTTAAATATGCTAAAAAGGCCGTAGAATTGGATCCAAAATCGATGAATGTTCATAAATGGTATGGTTTTTTTTTATCTACTGATTTAAATTTTCATCTCATCTCATTTTTTTTAAAAAAATCACAATAAAGGTATTGTGCTGCCGTTGGACGAATGGCACCACATGTTAGCACAAAAGAACGTATTCAAATGGGACATCAATTCAAAGAACATCGTGATATTGCCGTTTCCATTGATAATAATGATCAATTAATGCATCATATGTATGGACGTTGGTGTTGGGAAGTGGCCAATCTTTCATTTATGGAACGACAAATTGCCAAAGCATTTTTCGGTACACCACCTGAAGCAACATATGATGATGCATTGGATTCATTGAAAATGGCCGATAAATTAAAACATGATTGGAAAATGAATCATTTGTGGATGGCAAAAGTATTGATTTCGATGAAAAAATATCCAGATGCAATGCAATGGATTGATGAAGCATTGGTATTGGCAAAAAATAATGAAGAAGATGATGTTGCTCATTTAGAATTGGAATCATTGGCAAAATCGTATGGTAAATATCGTGCCAAATAAACGATTTATATGAAGATGATTTAAAACATTGAGGAGAAGAATTAAAAGAATTTGTCTGTTTTCGTTTCTTTCCATATATATTTGATTTAATTTGATAAAATTATTATTATTCCATTGATTGAATAAAAATATTCTTTTGGACTTGCAAAAAAAGAAAAATTGGCGCAAAAATCTGTAGATTTAAAATTCAACCAGCCCGGTACAGGCGCTTCGCGCCTGCCCCAGGCTGGCCCTGCGGGGCTGACTCTTGACAGTCAATATAGCTGGATACCCGCAGGTGTGGCGGCTGCGCCGCCCCCCCTGCTTGGTACCCAGCCAAAGGTATGAATTCTTGAGGTCAATAGAGCTGGATACCCGCAGGTGTGGCGGCTGCGCCGCCCCCTGCTTGGTACCCAGCCAAAGGTGTCTATTTTAACGCTTCGTGCCTGACGGTGGGTTTCTATGCACGGCGTGTTGCTTCCGGCCTTCGGTTTGGTACCGCAGGGTCAGCCATCACTTGTGCATTGCACCTGATACCGTTGAAAAAGTTGCGCACACCGAACAGCGTAATTATTATTGCTAATCGAAAAGTTGAAGAAATGCGATATTTTTGGTATAGATACTGTGGTCATTGTTGATCTTTTCCTAAATTTCCTGAACAAAAATCTTCAGATTATAAGGATTTTTGCAGCGGCAAAAAGCCACATAAATCATTCCATGTTGCAATACTGGTGTAGAAAGGTACACACTTATTTTATCGAAAGATTTCCCTTAAAACATTAATTGTCAGAGCAAAAGCCAATAAGACAGGAAATCGTCCACGCACCGATTTAAATGGTAGCTTAAGATCTCGATCGTTTTGCTGCAAAATGAATCATAGCCTCCTTGTCAATATTCGAGCTTCAATGCTGCGTCTATTATTTACAAATAAACGCGTGCCATTGAGCAAACCACTTTGTGGTTCAATATTGCGACTGAACATGATAATCGATCCAATGTTTAATCCAAGTTTGTGTCTATAGATCCTATAGGATAACCTTGTGGGTTTATCTCATGAAGACACTCAACATTGAATCGTCAACCGCTGTGGCTTTCTGCAATATCGTAAATGCTCCATTTTCTTTATTTTAAATGAAAAAAGTTATCAGGTATTTTAGGTGTAATCAGGTTAAATAACCGAAATAACTTACCAAACGATGAGTAGATCATAGATCATGGAAACAAAAACAGAAAAAATCATTCCAATAAATGCAGTCTTCAAGCAAGATTTCAACATCAAATACACAATCACACAGGCACACAAAATGAAAATCACGTGTGACACATGTATTATCACAATAATCAATTCGAAAAATTCGAATTCGAACTCTTTCTATGTTCTATTGAATGACTGCACCATCTATTGGATGCAAAAGCTGCAGCAACGTGTGCTGAGCTAGAACAATGAAAAAAAGCTTTGTCAAAGCTACATACCACAGAATGCGTTTCTTTGGAAGCGACTTCTACTTCTAAGCTGGACGAACTGTTCAGCGGCATTCAAAAGTTTTTCCGCATGCTCAGACACACACTGAGTAGCTCATACTAAATAGTTATGTTTGTACTGAAAATAATTAGGAATGTCCAGCTCGGCTTCCCCGCATCAAATGCCAAGTTAATACAGTTTTTTATACTTGCAGAGTGTAAAAATTGCAGTTTACAGTGGAAATTTAAGCGACATAGAATAAAATTCAATTTATAATGATTAACTCTATTGGCTGTGGATAGATGGCACATGATGGTTGTTTTTTTTCTCCCAGATGGATTCGATTATCATCTGGGAATATATAATCATAATTTTACACACATATGATGAATCATGAAGAATTCTGCGGTTCTTTTAACGATTCTTATTTTTATCATTTCTTCTTTACATTTATTTATTGTTCCATATACAAAAGTAGAAGAATCATTCGGCATACAAGCTTGTCATGATTTTCTTTATCTATCAAAATTATCGCCATGGCTATCGAACGATTCTGTGGCCATTTGGGATCATGAAAATTTTCCCGGTGTTGTACATCGAACATTTATAACGAATTTTATTGTGGCCATATTGGCTAAACCATTCTGTTGGTTACAATCCGAATCATTGGATAAATTTCCATCACAAATTCTATCACGTTTATCATTATTGTTTTGTTTTACATTTGCATTCGGAAGATTTATTCATTCAATACAAGCTAGTCATCGTAATGGATCATCGATTGCCATTTGGTTGACATTGATAACAATCACACAATTTCATTTAATTTTCTATGCATCACGTCCATTACCGAATACATATGCATTGATATTCATGTTATTCGCTTATGATTATTGGAACCGTAACCAATGGTCAATGTTTATATTTTTATTTGCTTTCACAGTGATTGTCATACGTTTTGAAACTATTATATTGTTTTCAGCAATCTGTTTGATTGAATGTTTCTATACACAAAGATTATCATTGATCAATGTTTTTGTTTATGGAATTCCAAGTGGTATTTTTTCATTATCATTAACCATATTGTTTGATTCATTCATGTGGAACAAATGGATTTGGCCCGAAGGTTAGTGTATTGTTATTTAATTTTTTTTTTGTTGACAATTTTAATTTTTTGTACATAGGCGATACAATATGGTTCAATATTGTTGAAAATAAATCTCATCTTTGGGGTGTTCAACCATTTTATTGGTATTTTATCAATGTTTTGCCAAACATATTTTTCACAACAATTTTATTGTTACCATTTGCCTGTTTTTGGTGGTCACGATTCGGTCATCCATATACATTTGTATCCATTTTGTTCATATTTCTTTATTCATTTCTACCACATAAAGAACTACGATTCATCATCTATGCTGTGCCTTTATTGAATACAACATTTGCTCATATCATCGTCACAATGATGGATCTCATTGCTCAATTTCAACGTTATGTGTTCGAATTGATGATGAAAATGTCAAAACAAACTACAATGAAAACCATAATATTGACCAATTCAATATCGATTTATTTCATCAAACGTTTGAAACAATTTTTTCTCTATGGTCTTATCGTTAATCTATTACTAAATCTAACACTGACAATTATCAAATTATACATTTCAAGCTATAATTATCCTGGTGGTTATGCAATCCAAATTGTTAATGACGATATCCGAAAAAATAATTGGCAATCAAAATCTGAAACTTCTAGAATAGGTGTCTATGTTTGTGATTTGGCCGCCCAATCCGGTATGACAAGATTTCTTCAGCTAGAAAATGTCTATTATAACAAAGAACCAAAATTCAATGTCGAAGATTTTTTACAACATGATTGGATTTATTTTGTTATCGAACCAAAAGATCGTCATGAATATTTTGATCAATGTACAGATGATGAATCTGTAAATTGTCAAATTGTTCACCGACAATTACATTCACCGACATTAATGGACATTCAATTCAATTGTACATTGCAACAATCTGTATTGACATTAGATAAATCAAGTTTAACTAAATTTCAAATCGCCATTGAAATTCATAAATGTCAATACATATCTATTACGGCTAACGAATCGATCGAATTCGATCATAATCATCATCCATCATATTGATCAAAAAATAAAAATCGAATTCAAAAAAAACGAAAGAAAGAACCAATATCGCCATCTGTTTGCAGAGAAAAGAATTATATTGATTGAAAATATATAGATTTGTACATGGTTTTTTTTAAATATTTGATTGATTGAAAAATATTTATATTTACACTAAATAATATCAACACATCAACATTGTAAAATAATAAATAAATCAAGTCGATTTCAATTGACTTGATTCATGATAATAACCTTCATATTCAATAAGATCATTATGTTGACAATCATTAACAAAACCAATGTAATCAATTTCTAAACGAAATGGACCAGAATATGAAGGTGAATGTACCATTATACCCATCGAACGGATTGTATTTGGATTAAATTGATATTGTTCATCTTGAATAAAACCTTGATAATGGAAATAGAAACGTGATAACGGTATTTTAACATATTGCCAATAAGGACCACCAAATGTATACATCATAAAATTATATCGATCAAACCAAGTAATATCAAATACATCGGCTGTATCGAATGATATCTGATACATACGGCCATCACCACGTACTCGAAGAATAACGTGTGTAAATTGTTCAAAAATATTCATTCCATCTGTAGGTAGATTGAATGGATGACGACTTTTTTGACTGGATAAAAATGCATAACCAGTACGAACAGTTTTACCATCTTTTGGTACAGTGGTGTCCAGATATCCGGAAAATAAAGCATGACCAGATGGTGATACAGTCCATGAACATTTGGAAAAGCCTAAAAAAAGTGGTCATTTAATTTGATGTAAAAAAAACAACAAACAATACAATAAAATATCACTTACCAACATCATAATCAGCATCACAAGTTACAAGCCAATTGTTCATATCATTCAATTTATCACTTTTAAATTCCAATGAATAGCTAGATAATTTTTCATTATTACGTTGATTGAAATCCCAAATTTTTATCAATTGATTATCATCAAATGCTACGGTACCAACATCTGCACGAAATGCATTAAATGTTGCATCCTTGAATATTTGCCATGCCCATTTTAGATCTTTTTTCATCATTTTTGTTGTTTCTTTTAAACGTTGTGTTTCATTCATTTGAGCACGTTTTTTATTCTCAAAATCAACGGATCCACTTCGTGTTTGTTCATATAATGATCTTGTTGATTGAATCATTAACATTGTCGATTTACGATTTGTATCGATAATTGATCGAAATAATCGTAAAGGATACGTTGATGGTCTCATTTTTTTTTTTTTGGATGTGAAAACAAAATCAATTCAAATCGATTATAGCCAAGCCAGCGATGAATCGAATCAAAATAAATATTTTAATAGAAACATATGATCATATCAGTTTACTTTTCGACGAATCGATTGTATCGTTTTGCGCCGATGCGTAAAACATCGATTGTTACCAAAAAAAAAATGTTTGGCGCATCTTTTCTTTTTATAATTCTTATCTTTGAATTCGGTTTCGGACATTCAGGTATTTATCCATTTCCAAGGTATTCGAAATGTTTGTTTTCAATGATTAAGATTTTTTTTTTATTTTTCCATTATCGGTTTTTTGGTAATGATTGATTTGCAGCCAGATTTCACTTGTTCACCATGGAAAGAAATTTGTTTCGATCACATTTTCATTCATTTGACTATTAAAGATTTATTTTGTCTTCAAAATGTTTGCCATAGATTCATACGATTGATTGATGAATATTTCGAACGAATGGAATCGGTTGATTTTTCCATTTATTCTAGCGAAAATTCACGAATATCATGGCCTTGTTTACGATTGATGCTCAAAGATAATCGTTCTATTTGTGATTTGAATCTATCACATTGTAAATGGATCGATGATACAAGATTCTTGTGTTTAATTACCAATCAAAATCGTTTGAAATCTATCAATCTTTCATCAACATTTTATATCAGTAATCGATCATTGATGGTAATGGCTTTATATTGTCCATATTTGGAAACAATCATATTGGAAAATTGTGGCTGGCTACAACCGGAAACACTATATTGCATTGCTGAAAATTGTCATCAATTGATCACATTAAATCTGGCCAGTTGTTGGAATTTAAATGATGAATCCATAAAGATTTTGTTGGAAAAATGTGGCCATTCAATACAAAATCTAATCATTGCACGAATTTATTCACTAACAAATGAATCACTGTCATCTATTCGAACATTCTGTTTGAATATTCGATTTTTAGACATATCATTTTGTTGGAAAATCACTGATTCCGGTCTAAAGTAAGTTGTCATTTTTTTGTTCTCATTTTTGTATCTCACTCAAAAATCTTTTACAGATATTTAATCGATTGTAAAAATCTGGAACAAATCTCGATAAAAGGATGTCAAAGCATTACCTGTGTTGGTCGTCAATATCTTTGTGAATATTCAAACATTATACAAAATTGAATGAACAATTTCATTGTTGATTAATTATTCAGAATATATTGTTATTATGTCGTTGTGTTTGTTGTTGTTATTATTTTTTTTCGCTTGTTTGTTTCATTTGTATAATTCAGTCAATTGTTTCAATGTTCCTGTTTTCGTAGATCGATAATCCAAATAATAAATATTTGATTCAATAAGTGATGGTCACAAATTTCTGAACATTAATACAAAACAAAACAAAACAAAAAAAAACAATTAACGTAATTTTTGTGTTTCGAAGAACGAATGGTCTTAATTTCAAAAATCGATCCAAATTCAGTTTCGAATCAGAATATATGTGTGTTCAGATGTGTTCACTATATCGACACACATACACACACACACACACCTATTAACCTGATTCGTGATCTCGTCAATTTTTAATTTGAAACGAAACGAAACGAAATGAAAAAACGAAATTCACTTTTTTTTGCATTTCACAAACCTGAACATTTTGGTTATTTTTTTTCTAGCTAATTTGATTATAATATATGGACGACGACCAACAAATGGCCAAATAGACACAATAATTTCAGTTTTTTTTAATACAATAAATGGCATCACGTATCCAAAAAAAAAGAAAAAGAAAATCATGGCAAAAAGAAATTTTTCGTTAGTTCCACTGGATGTGATTTGTTTCATCATGGTGATGATGATGATGATGAAAAACGAATAGTCATAAAATTTGAACGACCTTCTTCAATTTGAAAATCAAAATATTTCCGATACCATGATATCATTTGATCATTACAATCCAATGTTAATTTATAACAATGTAATACTTGTGATAATGATTTCAATGTTTGTACCAATGCAACGCCAAGATTTTGGCCACGATAATCATTATCGACTACAACATCTTCGATTCTTGCACGCTAAATAATCAGTAAAATTATTGATAGACGAGAACAAAAAAAAAAACCATTCATATTTACCAAACCGCCACCATGTATGAATTTATATTCAGTAAACAATGTGGCCGATCCAGCAATTCGATTTGTATCCAAATCTTCAATGACTGTTACATAATAACAGCCGTTTGTTTTCATTTTATCAAATATCTCTATTTTATATAAACAAATATGACAACAACATGATGATTATTTATCAACAAAAAATTTTATCAAATTAAAATATTCACCATCGAATCGTTCACGCGATACATCACCAACTTCTGTTAGTTGTGATAATGCTGCAAGAAATCCATGTTCGAAATCATTTCTAGCCAATGGCCGTAAATGAAAATTATCTTTAAAAATGGTGATGAGAAAAAATGAAATTATTCATTGTGTCTGTGAACAACACAAAATTTACCTTTTATCGTGATTTTTGGATCAATTTTCAATGCATTATTGAGAATTTTTTCATCAAAAAGATATTCCATTGCTGCTGATGATGTCATTTTCGTACATTTGTCATTGATTGATTGATTGATTAGAAACAATGAAAATGATTTCACAAAATTTAAAGGCAAAGAAAAAATTGTCGATAAAATAATTTTGTCGTAAAGAAAGCAATAAGCAACAACAGTTTTGGATTCAATGAAATCATTTTAATCGCTCATTTTCTTTATTATTGAGAATCAACCACACACACACCAGGCACGATGATCACGATTTACGGAGAAATACAAGAGATTAACCACATGAATGGAACCTGAAAAAAAAGAGAAAGAAAAAAACTCAACACACTTGTTTTTTGTATGTGTGTGTGTGTGTATTGTGCTCAAAACAAAAACGGAAAAAAAATGTATTGTCTGCATGTCAGCTGATTTCCATTTCAATGCATGAAGCAAAAATCTGATCATCATTTACAACAATGGTGGAACATTACATTGTGGATTAAATGAAACAAAACAAAACAAAAAAAACATGGTAATTTGAATAGAATGGTGAACTTTTTTTTGTTCTTATCTGCGACACGTACTAATTGGCACGTGTTACGAATGGTCATTATATTGTTATTTTTTTTCGTATACGAAACAAACAAAAAAATCAATTTAAAAGACAAAAAAAAAAATTTTTTTTTGTTGTTGTTTTTATTCATCAACCACATAATCATAAACACCATGTATTGTAGGTGGAATAATACCAACGCCAGTAGCAATTTCGGCACGTGCAATCTCCTTAAATGTATGTGCATCCAATATGAGAAGATAATGTGATAATAATTCATTTCCGGACAAAACTATACATAATAATACGCCATCATCTTCAACAATGGATCCTGGTCTTGCAACAAATATACATTCACCAGGAAAAAAATCATCCGTATCTTTCCATGTTATGACAGATTTATCATCAACATTTAGTTTACAAATTGAACGATAAAAATTTCCTTGTTCAAAAATTCCACTACCATAACAGTATTTATATTTTTGGCCATTAAATTGACGATAATTTATTGTTGGCAGTTCAAATCCTGGTCTACATAATGGTTCACCGGTCAATATTATCAAATCTTTTTCCATCATTATGGCCGTTGCCTGTGTATTGGCCAATGTGACAAGATTTTCACCCATTTTTATCTGTTTATCAATTCATAGGAATTAGTAGTATTTTTTTTTGGCGAAAAAAAACTGAATAAACTTACATCATTTTTATTTATATTAATTGGCATTACAAATCGTGTAGGCATTGCTTGATTATTATCATCATAAACATTTTTACGCATCTGATGAAGATCCCATTTATCCAATATGGTTGCATTCTGATAGGCCATAAAATCGGCAACAATATGACCATCATATTCATATGAATTAATAATATGAAAATAGAAAAATGGATCGGAATAATATTTTTGTATGATTTGGCCATTTTGTTTACAAATAACATAGAATTTAACACGTTCATTTGGATGCCATTCAAAACAATCTTTTAATGGTCGTCCTTTCGGTGTACAGGTGGCCAATTTGAATCCATTCACCATTAATGGTAATTCAATGAAAATTATGAAATTTTTCGTTATACCAAAACTATGATAATATGCAATACATGTAGTCCATCTGGAGCTAATCGTTGTCAATATTTGTGAATGTTCCAATAGGCTTTTGTCTGTGATTGTTAAAATAGAATAGAATATAATTATCATCATTGTTGTTGAATGTGCGTTGGCTCATTCGAAATTCAATTTTTTTTTTACTTATTATCATCCAAACTTACCATCATCATTAGTGTCATCATCACCATTACCATTACCATTATTATTATTATTATTATCATCATAATGAAACAATGGAATCTTAATTAAATGATATTTCATGCCGGTCAAAAAACTTGAACTAAGATTATAAGCATAATTTTCATTATCCATATATTGTACATGTGAACAGGCTAGATTTACGCCGATAATTTTGTCTAAATTAATCTATAGAATGATGACAAAAAAAATGGCCAAATACAATTGTCATTCATTCATTCATGTGATGATAATCATAATAATCATTTTTGACATTGACAATTTTGTCTCCATACCTTTTTTTTAACATTCAATGTTTTTTGACAAACACGCCAAATATTACATGTTTCCGATGATGCATAATATTCATTTGATAATTTATAAACATTAATACAACCATTATCGGTCAAATCTGATGGTACAATCTGTGAAAATATACGATTGAATACATTTTTACATGGATCTGGAAATGCACGTGTGCCGAATTCTGTATACACTGGTCTTTTAACTTTTAACTATGTATAAATGAATGAATGAATTAATGGATTGTCATCAAATAAAATTCAATCATCATCTTACCATTTTTCTATATGCATCAGATTCAAGAAATTTCGACACATATTTTACGCAACCATGTCTTATGGAAAATTTACACAACATTGCACAACCATCAAGCCAATGATTCAATACAAATTCATCATCTAGATCCCATTTTCCTGGTCCTAAACGTATTAATTCAACATTTAACCATTCAGGAATATTTCCTAAATGAAACAAATGATTATGGAAGTGGAAATGGAAAAAAGTGAATTTGAATCAATTAGGATCAAATATAAATGAATGAATGAATGACTTTACCTTTAATTTTTGTTGTTATTTCTTGACAAACTTCATTACATGAAACCAATAATTTATCCATATCTTTCTGAATCGTTGATGATCAAATTCTTTGGTTCGATAATTTTTGTCGTTGTTGTCAACACAAAAATAAATTAATTGTATTCATGTAATGACGTTGGATAAAGCAATGGCAAGGAAAAAAAATTTTCTTTTTTTTTTTTGCTTCCGTGATCAATACGTGTGCTGTTGTTGTTGTTGTTGTTGTTGTTGTTCCGGCCCAGATTGCTGATTACTCTTTTTTTCTTTCTTTATTGAAATATATTTTTCGATCCTGGAACAATCCAATCCGATGGATCAATCCATCCAGGAAAGAGAGTCATCATCATCATCATCATCATCAACTGGGATTGATACTCTTCTTTTGGCCATCTTTTTATCTGGTTTACTCTTTACTTTGTTTTTTTTCGGATTTTTGTCTCAGATTATTATTATTTTTTTTTTTACAAACCGTAAATTATTCTCACTCTCACTTTTATTCACCATGATGTAACAACTTCCTGATGTTTTTATGTTTTCTCTCTCTCTCTCTCTTTTTGTTCTGTTTACACATTCACCTGTTCCTGGATGTTTCTTGTTTTATTTTATTTTATTTTATGTTTTTTTTGTCCATTTCTTAACTTCTCTTCTCTTCTCTTTCCTGGATCTAGGATCTGTTTTCTTTTTCTTTTTTTTTCACATTTTTCGCCAATCTATCTTGATGATGATGATTATTGGTTGGTTGAGTTGATGGTTTGGTTGTTCAAAACAAACGAATGAATTTCTCGTAAAATGGTATCATTGTAGTGAGAGAAAAAAATAACACAACATACGAAATCAATGATGAAGATAATAATTTAGTATAGTAAATTTAAACATAAAAAAGATTTTTCTGCTTTTTTCATTTGAATTAAACAAAACAAAAAAAAATTATTGAAAAAAAATCCACTAAAGAGCAAAAACAGCAAAAAAAAAAAACAGACTATCATCATCACAGTGGAGGCCATCGATAGATGATGATGATGATGGTCAATAATCAACTTTGACTATGACTATGATGTTGTTTTGGCCATAATGATCACACACACATCAACGTTGCACACACACACACACACACACACACACATGACACAATTTGATGTTGTGTATATAAAAAAAAATTTTTGATTTCGTTTTTTCTCTTCATATTCATGTTGATGATGATGATGACTTTTTTTTCTTCAGAACAAGAAATGAAAAAAAACATATATTTTCATCATCATCGTCATTTTTTTTCCTATTTCAAATTAAATCAAATGAAAAAATGAAATGAAATTTTTTTCTCAAATTAAAACAAAAAAAAAACAGTCATCATCATCAATGATTATCGATGATTATTTTGTTAATTGATTAATAATCGCACAGCAATCGAAAGAGAGAGAGAGAGAGAAAAAAAAAGTTTTTTTTAATTGAAAAACAAAACCAAAATAAATAATGAAAATAAAATACAAAAATCTCACTGATAAACAACACTAACAACAACGAAAAACAATGGGAAAGATTTTGATTTTTTTTTAATCTTCATATAATCGATAATCATTAGATTTTAATGATGATGATGATGGCAAATCAATACTATTATGTGATGGATATTTTAAATCATATTCATTTGCACCATTATATAATGAATTGTCAAATAATTCATTTTCTTTTGATATTAATAAATCTGGTTTTCTTTTTGTTTGCAATAACCATGATGTTAGATCACCAATGAATGCTTTTTGTTTTCGTACAATATCCTGTTGTTGTATTGATGGTGATAATTTTTTTAATGATGACTGCGTTAATTGTGGTGATGATGATGATTTTATTGATGGTGGTCTTGATGGAATCGGTGGCATTGATATTGGTTTATTGATTGCATTGGATTTTTTCGGTGATCTTGAAATAATCGTATCGATTGTTTCAACAACTGGTTTGATTTCCTGTACAACTTTTCGCACTGGTGTTATAATTTCATGTATCTGTTGTACGATAGGTTTAACCACCTGTTGTCGTATAATATGTGGTTCATCTTGTGAAAATGATTCAATCGGTTCTTTATTCACTTTTGATGGTTCATGTTGATGAAATACATTCACTTTACTAGATGCTGATGAAAATTTTATATGAAACATTGGCATTGAACTTTTAACTTCAATTAGATTCGGTTTATATGGTTCTTTTGGTGTATCAATCTCATAATGATTGACAATATGATGAGAATTGATTGCAGCTTTTATTGGTGTTAATGATGATATTCTATGGCCATATGATGAACATTTAATCACTGCTATTGTCTAAATAAACGAATAAATTTGAAGATAACAACAAAAAAAAATTGATGAAAACAAATCAATCAAATTCGAACATACCTGAAAAATAATCAATATTGATTGTAGATAAATGACAAAACCAAAACGACAATTATTATTTTTAGGCCTTAGGCCTGATAATGATAATGTTATTATCATCATTTTGACAAAAAAAAACTATCACCGATGATGATGATAAACACGCTCAGATGTTGATTGAATTGATCGTTGTTTGTTTGTAATTTTTTTTTCGTCACTGAAAAAAAATGATTCAATGTTGTCGTTGTCGTTGTCGTTGTAGTTGATGATGATTATGTAATGGTGATGAAACGAGAAAAAAAATTATTTCACTTTATTAGAATTGATCATAGATGTTGATGAATGAATGAAAAAGAAGGAAAAACAAAATGAGAAAAAACAAAATCAAATGGCAAATCGATAAAGATTTCGTTTCGTTTCGTTTTTTGTCTTTTCATCAGCAAATGGAACAAAATAAATAAAGAGATGGCCAAAATTATTAATCAATTGAGAAACAAAAAAAAAAATGTAAATTAAGAAACTTGTCTGTCTGTCTGTGTGTGTGTGTGTGTGTGTGTATGTTCAATGTCTATAAGTCTTTGAATGATGAAACTAGTTCAATGTTTTTGGATCGAAAGATGATGAGTGAAAAAAGAAGAAGAAAAAAATTTTCAATCCATTCCATTTCGTCTATATGAAGAGTCTATATTGATGATGATCTTGGCCATGTAGTTGATCATGTAGTAATATCATCAACAACGATGATGATGAACATACACAGGATTCGATTGGATTTTTTTTTCTCAATTTTTTTTTGGTGTAGTGTATGTATAGTTGAAGGATTGGATAAATAATCCTCGTGGTGGTGGTGGTGGCGGTGCTTGCAATTCATGTGTGCGTGTATGTTGTCAATATACGAAAAAAAATGTTTGGAAATTAATGTTCCACCATGGTCATTTTACTGTGTGGATCAAAGAAACAACAACAAAATAGAATGATGTAAACTATTTGTTATTATTAAAAAAAAGTGGATGATGATGTTGGTGATGGACGTTCGATATATATTCATCATCATCATCATCATCATCAGCATTGATCTTTGAAAATTTTCATTTTTTTCATCATGATGAAATGGTCGTGACTTTTAAGATTTTTTATTTTTTTTTTCGTTAGTTGTTGTTGTTGGCATCGTCAACAACAAAATGATCATTCTTCTTTTTTTTCTCATAAAAAAATGGCGACATTCACAGTACACACACACAAACCAGAATAGAAATGGCAATGGTAATGATCACGAATATCGAATGTTTTCAATGTGATGAATTTTGTATTGATCAGTTGAAATGTTTGTTACACGAACACGAAGAATTTTTGAATCGTTGCGTGTGTCACACACACACACACACACAAACACATCGTTTGCCATTTTGAGAAATAAAAAACTTTTCTTTTTTTCCACTTAAAATTTCTCTCACTCACTTACTCTCTTGCTGTTTTTTTTTGTTTTTGTTTTTGTTTTTCTTCATTCCAAAACATTCATGACGAAAAATGATAATTCAACTCTTTCGTTTCCTATAGGGGAAAACAACAACAACATCGAGTTAATTTCCACGAAAAAAAAAATTATCATTCTCTTTAGCTCGGTCATTCTCATTCTCCAAAAAAAAATCTGACAATTTTTTTATTAAAGAATAAAAATTTCTACATTTAAAATTGTGATTTTTTTTCTTCTTGTTGAAAGATTGCGAAATTTGATGATGTTTTCTATCTGTCTGTCTGTTTGTTTGTTTGTTTCTTTGTTTGTTCACACTATGAATAGATCAATTTCATTTTCACATTCAATCTATTTATACATAATAGAAAAAAAAACAAACCTGCTGTTCATATGTGTGCATGTGATACTTTATTTGGATATAACAACAACAAGGGATACTTGTAGAGAAGGTGAGATGATGATTGATGCAATTTACAGAAGAAAAAAAAATTGATGATGAAGATAATGAAAATTTTCTTCTTTTGTCATTGAATGTGTGTGATAAAGATGGCTAATAAAGAATGATGAATTGAATTGAATGGATTTTTTTGATCGACAAGTAGAAAATGCATCATCATTTGATGGAAAAGAAAAAATGTATCTCACTCTTCAGGCATATATCACACACACACACACACACACACACACACACACACAGAGAGAGAAAAAAAAACGTAAATTATGAAAGAATTGAACTTGGAGATTTGTGCAAAGAAAAATAAAATAAATGTCAATCATTCACCAAAAAAAAAATTTAAATTCAGTGATAAAATCAACAAGTTTGACCATTTGATTGTGGCCAATAATAATAATAAAAAAAATGATTGATGACCACTCTAATTGAGATCAATTTGGATCTAATCGGTCAATCAATCAATCAACATTGACATGAAAATTATTTCAAATGAATTGAAAGGAAAAAAACATTTCAGAGGTCGAGATCTCTCAATCTTTTTTTTTTGCCAATAACTTTATCGGAATATTTCACCATGATGGTGATAATGATGATGATGACGATGATGAATAATAAAAACTATATATTCGATTCGATTAGATAAATTTGAAACGTAAATTATTTGAATTTCATCATTTACGACATACACGCACAGAGACACGATGATAAAAAAAATGTAAAAAAATCTTGACGGTGATGATTAGAAAGAAGAAGAAAATTTGTGATAACACAAAATTGACAAAAATTGCTCATATCAAATGTGAATCATTAAATCAATGAAATATCAGAAAAAAAATTATGGCGGTCACATGTGACATATAAAAAAAACTAATTACGAATTACATCATTTTGATAATCGTAATTTATGGATTGTCGATCCGATTATGGATCGGATTGTCCATCATCATCGTCGATGGAAATGTGATGATGATGATAATGATGATCAGATCCAAGTGTCCATCATGTTTAAATTTGGCATTTGATTACAATTTAATCATATCGAATCAAGTGAAAAAAAATAATAAAAACAAACAAACCTGACTGATGATGATGAGCAGTCAAAATTTTCAAATTGTTTTTTTTTTGGGATCACGGACTTTATGAATGATTGATGATTTTCTTGATGGAAATAAAAATCAATCGAACGACAATGATGATCACACCGAACAACAAAATCAGATTGAAAAGGTAAATTTTTTTCTGTTATTTCGATAAAAAAAATTTTTCGAGCTATCTCTAACTAACTTTAACATGATTTTTTTCTTCCCGTAGCCGAAAAGAAATTTTTTTTGTTGTTGTTGACCACAAAAATGTTATTGAATCGCAATCTTGCAACGTGTTGAATCATGAAACTTTTTTTGCGTGTTTGGAACAGTAAAAAAAAAGTTGTTTCGAATCGAGTAGCAATTTAGTTGGTTTTTTTTTATTTCAAATTATCGTCTTCGTCTTGACCATCGTTATCGTAATATTGATGTGTATGATGGACTTACACATGAAGAAGAAGAAGAAGACAGAGAAACAGATGTAGACATCATATGAATTCCAATTCGGAACAAGTTTCGTGATGTTTTCAATGATCATCATCATTAAGCTTTTGACTATTCGATCCAATTTAAATGAGAAATAATAAATGAACAATGAACAACTTATATGATGAAAGTTTGCTGTAGTTGTTCATAATAGATCTTCACATGGATTGATGAATGATGAAATGACAAAATTGGTTTTTTTTTCGATAAAATCAAGGCAATTATTTATGCAAATTTTTCTCCATTTTAATCATGGAATTTTTGATTTTTGCTTACCGATTAATGACGACGATAATGATGATGATATTTTTTTGGAAATTCATTCGGAAACAACCATTTTGTTTTACATTTGGATTGATGATTTTTATCATTTTCTTTGGCTATTTTTTTTGTTGTTGTTGTTGTTGTCCAATAATCTTTAGACAACAATCTACGAAACGCTGATTTATTGTCCATTTTTTTTATTGTTTTCATTTTTCCGATTATTTATCATCGAGAAACAACACACAAAAACAATCATAAAATCTAGACATTGACAATGATCACCATCATCATCATAATGTACCTAAATGGTAGTAGTAAATAAAAAAAAAATGAAACGGTAATGAAATTAAATAATCATCAAAAGTAATAAAAAAAAAATTTTTTACTCAAATTCCATTATCGTTGTCCTGGTGGTTGTTGTTATGATTGTTTTTTTCGATGTAATTTTCAATGGTAAAACAAAACCGAAAATAAAAATTTAATGAAAAAATGTTTCGGTCATTGAAAATAGCCATGATGATGATGATGATGATGATTGTTGTTGTTGTTGTTGTAGTACATGGCGATGATTGTGTTGTTGACAAGACAAAACTGTTTCAATATCGTTGGCATGTATCATTACAATATTATGATCAAGAAACTGGCCATTTATATCATATATGTGATGGTGCAATTGTTAGTTCCGTCGATGTAATAGTGCCAGCTTATTGTGTTGATTTGAATTTGTAAGTTTTTTTTGCATTTGCATTTTTGAATTTATGTGTTAAAATCTTTGTGTTTTTTTTTCTTCTTTTCTCTACAGATCAAATAATGAAACAGCAATCGATACGAATGATTTTCGAATAAAAATCATCAACACTTTTAATCCAAATGTAAATCCAATTTATACAATATCGAAAATTGATCTTAATTTACATTGGAATCCGAAAACATTTGCTTATAATTATGCAGTGATTGAAATTGAAAATGAAGAATTTAATCTCGATTCACCTGGTTGTAATGAAAGACCATTTGTACAGATAATCAATACAAATTTAACCGGAAAAATCCCCATTGAATGTAAGTTGTTGATGATGATTTGAATTCGAAACAGACAAATTTCGATTTTTTTTTCTCATATTATTTTAGGGCTGAATAATAAATGGGCAACTTTATCCACATGGAATTGGGAACATCAAAATTATGAAAAAAACGATGTTCAAATTCGTTTCAATGATGATTGCAAAAATGCATTATCAAATTCATATCGATCAATTGATATTGAAAGTGGTCAGTTTGTGTGTGCATATGATATCCAATTTTCTATGAATTAATGATTGATTTTTTTCTCTCATTTTTGCCGTAGAAATGTGCATCTTTTTAACGGTGGAGGTAATAATAATAAGTTTTATTAAAAAAGTTGAAAAAAAGTAAAAAAAAAAATTTTCACTCACCCTCAAACTCAGCCCTGTGATTTAAGCAATGGAGCACTTTTGCAATATTTTTATCATGGTGAACCATATTTATTAGGAATTGCATCATTTATGATTGAATCAACCAAGAATAGTTCATATGGTAAATATTCATCATGACAGATCATTCATCACTAATATAATTTTTCTTGAAAAAAATTTTCACAGTCATTTTTGCTAAATTGTAATGCAATGGTTTTGATCTTGAAATTTTGCATTCATTCATAATGAATTTTTCATCCTTTTTTTACTTGATTTAATGAAATGTAATGAAATAAAAGAATGATGATGATTGATGATGAAAAGAGGAAAAAAAATTTTTCGAATGTTGCTGCCACCACTATGATTAATCGATACTATCGATTAGTAGCGGCTATCACTTGTCTCAGCACATTGGCTTATTTTGATGATGAAAATTTGATCGTTGAAATTATTTTCATTTCATTTCAAAAATTCATTCGTATTTAATCTATAGAATTATGTTTGGAGGTTCAAATACTAGTTTTAATTTTGGTCAACAACCGACGGCCACAACTTCGGCCACTGCTTTTGGAACAACATTTGCTTCGCCACAACAATCATCAACAACATTTGGTGGAAATATTTTTGGTGGCCAAACAGCCAATATTATTGGTACACCACAACAACAACAATCATCATCATTATTTGGACAACCAACTTCAACTCCTATTGCAACGGCAACTGGCCAGCCGCAACAAACAGGTGGTATTGGTGGTTTTAATTTTTCCAGTCCAACCAATACGTTCGCTATCGGCTTTAATCAACCACAACAACAATCGGTGACAAGTCAATCATCATCATCTGGATTCGCATTCGGTTCGACTGCACAACCAACAGCGTTCAGTTTTGCCAGTCCAACACAACAACAACAATTACAACAACCAACAGTCGCTGTTCAACCAACAGTGTCATCGATTATTTCACCGCAGACAAATCAGCCATCATTGTTTGGTGGTCAACCAGCGATCAACACATCTGCTCCCACATCATCATCATCATTCCTATCTGGTGGATTGTTTGGAACGAAAACAACAGCTACATCGGCTACAGTTGGCTTTTCAAATTTCGGCACAACTTCCTTTGGGTTGAATCTTGGCAATGCTAATACCGCTGCAGTAGCAAGTCAACCACAACCTCAACAATCAGTGCTATTTGGACAACCACTAACAAGTACAACTTCTTCAACTTTTGGCGTTCCAACAACTTCCACTGTTAGTGGTAGCACTATACTAGGTACTAATCAGCCGACAACTTCGATTGGCGGGGGTGGTGGTGGTATTTTCGGTACGGCTGCATCTACTGCCCCTTCTACTGCTGGTCCATTATCATTTGGTGGTACAACATCATTTTCTCGGCCATCAATAATTACGACAACTTCTTTACCAACATCTGGATTCGGTTTTGCTAGTACAACAACACCAGCCACAATAGCTCCTGCTGTATCAAAACCATTTCTGTATCCCGCTTCTGGAATACCGGCTATCACACAAATTCAAACGACAACGCCAGCAGCCGCAACAACATCAGCATCCACATTTGGATCTTCATTATTGACTGCAACAACAACTACGAATACAACAACATCCACATCAGCTACTGGAGCTGTTTCTGGTTTCAATTTTGGATCATCACAAACTTCGAATACAGCAACAACTGCTGCTGCTGCTGCTAATCCTTCGATATCTAAATCATTATTTGGTACAACAGCGGCTACAACAACTACAACGGCAGCCACAACTACAACTGCGTCTATTTCATTTGGTTTGAATTCATCGGCTACAATTACAACCACATCAGCATCATCATCATCCATAACTGCCAAACCGAATACCGGATTTGTTATTACACCACTTTCCAGTAGTACGACAACAGCTGCCGGAACGGCTACCGCAACAACAACAACAACAATAACCTCGGCACCCATCACTACAGCCACAGTATCATCTTCGACAGCCGTAGCATCAACACCTGCACGTAAGTTATTTGTTTGTAAATAAAAAAAATAATTCAAATTTTTTTTTGTTGATTGCAGAGCTAACTTTTGGCCAGCTCGAAGATCAGATAAACATATGGATGAATGAATTGACACAATTTGAAGTGGATTTTCATGAACAAAGCCAAACAATAAATTCATGGGATTCATTGTTGATTTCGAATGGTCAAAAATTGATTGAAATGGATAAAATGATTGAAAAATTGAATGTTTCGCATCGTGGATTAGATCATCAATTGGATTTTATTATTGCTCAGCAAAAAGAATTGGAACAATTATTGGAACAGGTTGAAGATAATAAATTGGATCTTGGTGCCAACAATGTGAATGCTGAACGTGAACATACATATTCATTGATTGAAACCGTCCATAATGATCTGAATGCTATTGGTGCGGATTTGAAAGATTTTATTAAAAAATTAAATGAAACTAAATCCACTAATCATGATGCCGATGATCCAATGATACGGATACTAAAGATACTCAATTCACATATGGATGTTTTACAATGGATGGAGAATCAAATTAAAAACATTAAGGTTAATTGATTGATTGAATGATTGGCATCACACCATCATGTGATTTGTAATTATGAAAAATCATACGATTCAATAAAATAATCATCAATCAGTTTTATAATTTTGAAAATATAAATCATCTGTGTTACATATTATATTTTTTTATTGAAAATGTGCGCTCATTTAAGGGTTCATTTAACCCTACGTTGGTGGACTGAATTTTTATAACGCCGATGATGAGCTTTCAATATTTTATATTTAATTATATTTTAATCATTCGAAATTCAAAAAAACCCGAAAAGCGTTATAGCGAAGCATACAGCGTTAAGCGAGTTTTTAACCCTTCATATACAATGTAACATGTGTTGCATGATAATGTCTAAACATACGTCCTTTATGGATGTAACATAAACCCATGTATATAAACACAGTCACATGCCTAAATAAAATCATTGTGAATCGTAACATGGTAGCAGAGCGTGGTTCTCTCCTGCTTGACATTTTGAAAATTGTTTTTGAATCTGACTTGTGAGATTTACCTTGATTGTCTCACATTTCGTTTGTGGTTATTAAAATTGATTGTGATTACTAAATGTGATTGTTTGACTGTCTTATAGACGAAAATTTTTGTATCTGTTTTGTGTGCTCATCGTGTAATCAAAGTAAAATGGAACAACTTCAATTGCTCAGTTCTTTATCGATTTCGGACATCAAAAAATTTGATGGTACCAATTTTAAATTCTGGCTTGACGAAATTAAACTTTGGTGTGATGGTTGTGGTTTTTCTGATCTCTTGGAAATAACATCAATTAAAAATGTTAATGCTGATAAAAAGAAGAAATTGAAGATGCTTCGGGCGCGGATTTTGTGCTTCATAAGAGAAGATATAAGAGAAGCGTTTTTGGAATATGATTTGCCAAGTGAAATCATCGACCAATTGAAGAATCGCTTTGATAAACAGAATCATATATGCGTATGCATGCGACAGCATCATCAGTATTTTGATTTGAAATTTGACTGTTTCAACAGCGTAAGTTGAAAATGAATCGAAATAGATGCATGCATGCGACAGCAGCATCAACAGCATTTTGATTTGAAATTAGACTGTTTTAACATTAATTGAATCTATTTTGACATGAATTTGATATTTAAAGTTAATAGCGCGTCTTTTGAATAATTGAAATAATATTCACTAAATTATGAAAAAAGAATAATATAAAATAATAATAACAATAATTATGAATTATATTTATTGTTTTTAATAAAATTTTTTCTGATATCTGTATAGAAAAATTTAAAAAATTATGAAAAAAGTTATTAATAAAATTTTTTATGAATAAATACATTTGATTCCTAATTTTCCGAAAATTCTTCGTACAAATTTTGTTCAAGAAATTTTTCTTTCGTAAGTGTGAGTGCAATTTTTTTTTTTTTTTTTTGAATAAAATTCACCATGGAATATGAGGGATTTCTCATATTTTTCGATGTTGAAAATGAACGTTTGTTCAATTGGTGAAATCTCTCATATTTGTATGATGAATGTCTGTAAATTGGACCAAATTCCAATGCATTTTCCCAATAATGTAAAATGTTATGGAATTTGGGCGTTACTTTACAGCCTGGTATTTTAGCATACGTGTCAACAATGTTCTTTGCGCATTGTTTTAATTTCAAGATTTCATCTTGATTTAGCGCAAAGGAGTGTGTTAACAATGCAAATTCTTTTGCATTCGAATATAATTCGAATGCCGTTTTGTTGGTATCGAAATCATTTTTGATTTCGGCAATAATTTCACCGAAACGAAGAAAAAATTCGTATTTCTGAAAATAAAAAAATTAATGTGTTGAATATATTGATTTTTAAAAAAATTACAGAAGCTGCGGTTTCTTTGAGCTTAAATTTTTTCCCTTTGGATTTGGTGGAACCGCTGAAACCACGAATTTTGACTTTGTCGTTCTTGAAAAATTTTTTCTTTACGATTTTCTCAACCGAATCGGTCGAGATTTTCAAAATTTTTAAAATTGCAAAAACTATTTGCTCGGCCATGCCCTCATCAAAGTCATGCATACTGAAAAAAAGAATATTCAATTTAGCAAATCTGAAAGCGATAAATGTTAAATAAATTAATTACCAGTCCAATGGGGCTAAATCAGAAATGCAAATATTTGGTAAATCATTGAAAACACAATAATTTGCCAGTCCAAATTTTTTATCCGATATTTTTTTTTACAGCTTCGTCATCTTTCCAGGCTTTTTGATAGCATATATTTGTAAGGATGTACAAATCAGCTTTGAAATCAATAATTTCTTTGCAAGTTCCAAGCTCATTTTTGGACCCTTTAGCTCCACATACCCGACATATGAATGAACGAGCTTGGAATGCCGTATTATAACCTAAAATAATCAATACTTGTGTTAATTTATTTATAAACATTAATATATGAATAATAATACCTAAAAATTCATAAATTCCTTTATTATCGCCACAAAGGGCGCTAATGGAGATTGTAAATTTTTGGTTTTCTATGGAATTTATGGCAATACCTTCAGACATAGCCAATTTCATATCATTAATCATTGGCTTGAAAATATCGTTAAGATTATAACCAGCATCTTTCATTTCTTTTCGGTTTACCAGCATAACCATGAAAATGTTCCTCTGTTTCAATCTCATTTTCAATGGTATATGTGGAAACGTCAAATATAATGCCATATACGTGTGGTTATTATTCTTCACTCCGAGCTGATTGACGATTGAGAAATCGTCAAATCCAAACTCCAATTGGAGTGTACCCAAAAGTTTTTTTTTCGTTCGGTATTGCATTGTAAATGTTCGTTGAATGCCAATTTGTCAAATTCATTATTTTTTTTAATTTCTTGTTCCAACAATATTTGAGAAACAATCGATTTATTTGACATGATCAATCTGCATATATCACTGGGCTTGACCCAAGAAAATTGGCTTTTCGATTTACTCAATATACTGTCAATAGACAACGTTACCAAAATTTTTTCTCTCTGTATACAAATTCAATGGTAACGTTGTTTATTGATTGGATATTGAGTTAATCATTTGTAATTTTTTCTCTCTGTGTATGATTTGCGTGCGTGTATACTGGAGCTGTTTCTGGTTTCAATTTTGGATCATCACAAACTTCGAATACAGCAACAACTGGTGCTGCTGCTGCTGCTAATCCTTCGATATCTAAATCATTATTTGGTACAACAGCGGCCACAACAACTACAATGGCAGCCACAACTACAACTGCGTCTATTTCATTTGGTTTGAATTCATCGGCTACAATTACAACCACAACAGCATCATCATCATCCATAACTGCCAAACCGAATACCGGATTTGTTATTACACCACTTTCCAGTAGTACGACAACAGCTGCCGGAACGGCTACCGCAACAACAACAATAACCTCGACTCCTATCACTACAGCCACAGTATCATCTTCGAATGCTTCGACAGCCGTAGCATCAACACCTGCACGTAAGTTATTTGTTTGTCAATAAAAAAAATAATTCAAATTTTTTTTTGTTGATTGCAGAGCTAACTTTTGGCCAGCTCGAAGATCAGATAAACATATGGATGAATGAATTGACACAATTTGAAGTGGATTTTCATGAACAAAGCCTAACAATAAATTCATGGGATTCATTATTGATTTCGAATGGTCAAAAATTGATTGAAATGGATAAAATGATTGAAAAACTGAATGTCTCACTTCGTGGATTAGATCATCAATTGGATTTTATTATTGCGCAGCAAAAAGAATTGGAACAGGTTGAAGATAATAAATTGGATCTTGGTGCCAACAATGTGAATGCTGAACGTGAACATACATATTCATTGATTGAAACCGTCCATAATGATCTGAATGCTATTGGTGCGGATTTGAAAGATTTTATAAAAAAATTAAATGAAACTAAATCCACTAATCATGATGCCGATGATCCAATGATACGGATACTAAAGATACTCAATTCACATATGGATGTTTTACAATGGATGGAGAATCAAATTAAAAACATTAAGGTTAATTGATTGATTGAATGATTGGCATCACACCATCATGTGATAGTTGTAATTATGAAAAATCATACGATTCAATAAAATAATCATCAATCTGGATTTATAATTTTGAAAATATAAATCATCTGTGGTACACATTATATTTTTTCTTATTGAAAATGAAATTTTAAAAAAAATCGAATTTAACAAACCAAAACGAAAAAAATTGAAATTTTCGGAATAATAGAGAAAACAATTCAAAAAAAAATCATCGATAATCAAGCTCGAACTTTTCCTTTTCCAAATTCATTATTGGATTCGAATAATTTTCTAACGAAAATAACCTGTACAATTGAACAGGCAATGATGACAGCACATTGTAAAATGGACCAATTTTGTACATAACGATTATTCGATTCAGCCAGATAACCATCATATGAATGTTGTTGTTTTGAATGTTCCAAATGTTTCATCATTTCATTTATATTCCATTGGACATTACGTAGTAATGCTGTTGCATTATTCGATGTTACATCGACTTCAGATAATTCTTGTATATATTTTTCCCATTCATCACGTTTTAATGATGCCAAATATAAGCTGACTAATTTTGATTGAAAACTAGATGGTTTATTATCGATACATAGACTATAATATCCTGTTTATTTGTAAGAGATAATTTCAATTGATCAATTATTTAGAAAAATAATCGATAATATATCAATTTACCGGATTGTGGAACAGTACTATCATCAATTTCGGCATGTTGTTTCCATTGATATGGCATAATTGTTTCACCTTTTGGTCCATTTACATAGAAACCAGCCATACTGTCACCGCCTCTCATTACCTTTTTGTATATTTTTTTGTTTCAAAAAAACAAAAAAAAAGTTAAATGAAAAAAAAAGACAAAATTACAATTTACCTGAAAAGCAATATATAATGATGATCCTTGTTCAATGTATTGATAGAAACAGTCTTCTTTACCGGCATCAATATGAATTTTAAATTCAAATGCAGTGCCAAGATTTTCGGCATTCAATTCAAAATTATGATTTTCCGCTTCAATTGATGATGAATGTAGAATTATTTGGAAAATGAGAATGGCCACAATATGATGGAATAATTTGATAATCAAATAATGATTTGGCAACATTTTAAATCAGTAAATTCGAACTATTTTTTTTATATACAACAACAAAATTTTATGATTAAAATTCAATTTGAATTTTGTAGAATAAATTGATTTGGCAGCAAAGTTATCAGCTAGAAATGATGATGATGAACATTCTTTTTTCTTGTTTAGTTGAATTGATTTTTTGTTAAAATAAAAATTTCCGATAGAAAATTAGCTTTTACTGAGAAAATTCGGTCCTTTCTTCAATCACAATTTGTAACAAATTTCATGGAAATTTTTCTATTTCAGTAGATGATGGATTTTTTTTTTTTTTTTTTTGGTTATAACAATAATCGGATTAAATTGTTGTTGGTAATTTACTGTGATTTTTTGGATTAAATCAGAAAAAAAACCAAATTATCGAAGACACGTCAACCGATTTTTGTTATTCGGTAACTGTGTTTGTGAGCGGACAAATCATGTGTTCATGTCAAATATTTTGGCTGGCTCACTGTTTTTATTGAATAGAAAATTTTCCATCGTTAAAATTTAAATTGTGAATTTTTTTTTGGCCAAAATAAGGCAGAAGAATGGATTTTCAACATCGACCTGGCGCTAAAACTGGCGGTGGTGGTGTGGCATCATGGTCCGAGACAAATCGTGATCGTCGTGAACGTTTACGACAATTGGCATTGGAAACAATCGATTTGGCTAAAGATCCATATTTTATGAAAAATCATCTTGGTTCCTATGAATGCAAACTTTGTCTAACATTACACAATAATGAAGGTTCATATCTGGCTCATACCCAGGGTAAAAAACATCAATCAAATCTGGCAAGACGTGCTGCAAAAGATGCCAAAGATGCACCTCAACCAATGTTGTCTAAATCTCGAATTGATATTCGAAAATTTGTCAAAATTGGTCGTCCAGGTTATCGTGTAACGAAACAATTTGACCAAGAGAATCAACAACA